>NC_060142.1:641583439-641886495 GCF_021461385.2 Schistocerca piceifrons
CGGCAGACTCCTGCTTTTGCTCCAGGCGACGTTGTATTCCATCGCAACTATCGAGGTTCACGGCGTTGGCTCGCAGGGCGCATTCTTCGCTGCATCGGCTGCGCGATGTATTTGGTTTTGGGGGCCTCTGGTGAGGTGCGTCGGCATCTCAATCAGCTGCGCCTCTGTCGTCGCACGGGTTCTGCCGCGCCCCGTCTGCTTTCAGCGGCGGTGCCGTTCGGTCAGCGCCCTGGGGACCCATCTACTGGCTCGCCTCATCCCCAGGTGTTACCGACGATGCCTTCCATTTTGCCCCATGGCGACGCGCCGCCGCCTGTCCTCCAGCCGGCGCCGCCCGCAGTGGACGCTTCGCTGCAGCCGCCAAGCGCCTCCCTGGGTCACGCGCCGCCGATCGCTTCCCGTGACCAGCTGTCCTCCGCCATGGAACTCTTGCCCGCTCCGGACCACATGACGTCATCGCGCGTCGGATACCCCGACGCAATGGAGGTCGACCCTTCGGCCCCTCCTGTCTCTTTACGGGCGCATACACCGCATGTTGACGTGCACCCTGGACTAGGTTTTCAGGCGTTTCCTAGATCCCCTTGGACCGAATGGCCGGGTGCGGGTGGCACAGCCTCGCCTGTTGTTAGGCTCCCCACCTCATCGCATACGTCAACATGGGGTCCTCCCCACGGCGGGCGGAAGCCTTATAACACGACCGTTCGTCGATTTGCGGGGGAGGAATGTGGTGTCACCGCCAGACACCACACTTGCTAGGTGGTAGCTTTAAATCGGCCGCGGTCCATTAGTACATGTCGGACCCGCGTGTCGCCACTGTCAGGGATCGCAGACCGAGCGCCACCACAAGGCAGGTCTCGAGAGACTGACTAGCACTCGCCCCAGTTGTAGCTAGCGACTACACTGACGAAGCCTCGCTCCTTTGCTGAGCAGATAGTTAGAATAGCCTTCATCTAAGTCAATGGCTACGACATAGCAAGGCGCCATCAGTAACATTGCATGTATCTAAAGAGTCTCACTTGTATCGCCACAATCTCCAGATGTACCAAAAGGATGGATTAAAGTTAAGTATTCCAGAAGCTACGTACTTTTCTTTATAGCATTCATTACGTATCCTGTTTCAGACCTCACGCCATCCTGCTTTACCTTAGCGCGTGCCTTTCGGCTTCCTCTCATTGTGTCTAGGCTGTCTTGTCTAGACACAACAATTTAAGCCTCTTATCAATCTGTGATTCTGTGAATCTGTCTGTTACACGGTAGTGATTCTTAAGCGTAGTGTTCATAATCGTTAACCTTGAAAAGTCGACTGTACACAAATGCTGAGTTTTTCAGATAATAGTTATTGATAAATGGCGCAATAGAGTCTCCTTCATCTATTTTAAATAGACGTCTCACATCTAAACACTGTGATTTATATTCTATTTAGTTCTATTTTATCACCTGCGACTAGTTTTTGGTCGTTGCCCCATTGTCAGGCGCTCATTCTTGTAACCAGTGAAGCCGTCAAACTGGAACTTGGCACCATTATTGGACATACAGGGTGACAATTACTGAACTATATAAAAAAAAGTAAATTAGTTACAAACCACGGTGTGCACACATTTTATTGATCATCTAAACGTCACTACAGATATTCGGATATAGGTTATGAAATCTACATCTGCATCTACAAACATACTCCGCAATCCACCATACGGTGCGTGGCGGAGGGTACCTCGTACCACAGATAGCATCTTCTCTCCCTGTTCAACTCCCAAACAGAACGAGGGAAAAATGACTGCCTATATGCCTCTGTACGAGCCCTAATCTCTCTTATCTTATCTTTGTGGTCTTTCCGCGAAATGTAAGTTGGCGGCAGTAAAATTGTACTGCAGTCAGCCTCAAATGCTGGTTCTCTAAATTTCCTCAGAAGCGATTCACGAAAAGAACGCCTCCTTTCCTCTAGAGACTCCCACCCGAGTTCCTGAAGCATTTCCGTAACACTCGCGTGATGATCAAACCCATTCAAACATATTCGATACGGCTAGATTATATTAGTACTTGTTCCATAGATCATTAATACGACCCTTCGTAATGATGTAGAACGTGTCAGGTTAATAAAACGTGTCTATACAAGATATTACATTACACAAAATAGTGCATGACACTTAATATTTTTTATTTTTATTTTGTGGGGGTTGGGGAAATTACCCACTTACTTATCCAAAAATTCGTCTAATGAGTAGGAGTTGCCATTAAGAAATTCTTTGAATTTCCTTTTAAATGCTGTATGGCTATCTGTCAGACTTTTGGTGCTATTAGGTAAGTGACCAAAGACTTTTGTGGCAGCATAATTTACCTCCTTCTGAGCACAAGTTAGATTTAACCTTGAGTAGTGAAGATCATCCTTTCTCCTAGTGTTGTAGCCATGTACAATGCTATTATTTTGAATTCGTTCGGATTGTCAATAACAAATTTCATAAGGGGAAATGTATATTGTGAGGATACAGTGAAGATCTCTAGCTCTTTAAATAAGTGCCTGCAGGATGATCTTGGATGAGCTCCAGCAATTATTCTGATTACACCCTTTTGTGCAATGAACAGTCTTTTACTCAATGATAAGTTACCCCAGAATATGATGCCATATGAATGCAGAGAATGAAAATAAGCATGGTAAGCTAATTTACTGAGACGTATATCGCCAAAATTTGCAATGACCCTAATAGTATAAGTAGCTGAACTCAAACATTTCAGCAGATCTTCAGTGTGTTTTTTCCAGTTCAACCCCTCATCAATGCATACGCCTAGAAATTTTGGATATTCTACTTTAGCTACCGATTTCTGATGGAAGTCTATATTTATTAATGGTGTCGTTCCATTTACTGCGTGGAACTGTATGTACTGTGTTTGGTCAAAGTTTAATGAGAGCCCATTTGCAGAGAACCACTTAATGATTTTCTGAAAAACATAGTTTACAATTTCTCCAGTTAATTCTGGTCTGTTGGGTGTGATAGCTATATGCCCTCCTGAAAGGCAGCTTTCAGCTCATCATTGGTTTTGGGTTATTGCTGTACCCCTCGTCGTTCGTATAGCCCCACAAAAAGGAGTTGCATGTGGTGAGATCCGGAGAATATGGCGGCCAATCGAGGCCAATCGTGGACTCTGGGTACTCCAGAGCCAAAATTCGTTTCCGAAAGTGCTCCCCCAGGACATCTAACACTCTCCTGCTTCGATAGAGTCAAGCTCCGTCTTGCGTGAACTACATCTTGTCGAAATCAGTGTCACTTTGGATAATGGGGATGAAATAATCTTCCAAAATCTTCACGTACCTTTCAGTAGTCATCGTGCTATCAAGGAATATGGCACCGATTATTCCGTGAGTGGCCACTGCACACCACACACTCACACAATGACGACGAAGAGAGTTCTCGATCGCGAATTGCGGATTCTCATTCCCCCAAATGTGCCAGTTTTGCTTATTGACAAACCCATCCAAAGAAAATGGCTGACAACAACAAGACGCTTGCGGATGCACATATTAATTCCCATGATGTAACACAGCCAACCGTTTAGTTTGATCGTCCTTACGCAAGCCGTACAGAAGTTGTGACGATTTTATCTCATGTAGTTTGGTAATTGTCACCCAGCAAGCGACAAGCGACAAGACGTCAAGAATAAAATACAAATAAATAAGGTTAAAACAATAAAACGAAGCTGTGGAAAACATGCTTCTTACAAAAAGGAAAAGAAACAAAATAGAGAGGAGAGAGAGAGAGAGAGAGAGAGAGAGAGAGAGAGCTGCTTTCATCTAAAAAAGACCAGAAAATAGAATTCTTCTTCGAAGATAATGGAGAATATCATGAAAAATATCTCCGTGTTCTACAATAGCTTTTATTCACTTCTAGCCGAATGAACTATTGTAAGTAGGCTGTTTAGATTTTTATGTTGGTGACACCACGTAGAGCTCTGTATGAAAATCAGTGACCGTGCTGTGTGTAGTCTGTGGCTGGTTGGACTCACTGTTGGAATATTCGCTTGTGTAGTATTGGGCAGTTGGATGTGAACAGCGCGTTGCGTTGTGCAGTTATGGAGGTGAGCCGCCAGCAGTGGTGGATGTGGAGAGAGAGAGATGCCAGAGTTTTGAGTGGACGATCTGGACGTATGTCCGTCAGAAAAAAGAAATTTGTTTAATTGGATGTCACTATATATATGTATATATATGAACGTTATTAAGGTAAATACATTGTTTAGTCACTATCAAAATCTTTCATTTGCTAACTATGCCTATCAGTTGTATTGCAGTAGTTCGAATAACGGAGATTTTTGTGAGGTAAGTGATTCATGAAAGGTATAGGTTATCGTTAGTCAGGGCCATTCTTTTGTAGGGATTATTGAAAGTCAGATTGCGTTGCGCTAAAAAAAAATATTGTGTGTCAGTTTAGTGATGATCAGAATAAGTAAAGAGAGAAGTGTCTGAGTACGTTCAATTTTACTCAGCTGTCTTTGTATCAAATAACGTAGAAGTTTACCAGCGCAGTAATTCATAATTTTTCTAAGGGGACATTTCTCTACGGTACCTGAGAAGTGAATGTAATAAATAAGCATTTGCCGTAGAAATATAGATGGCGTTATCTCGTCAAACAAAAAGTCTGCGCGGGTTTCTAAAACAAAAGCGTGACAACGTATAGGACCCCCGACGGTCTCGTCGTTTAATGACAACAATGAGAGTAAATTCGGAAGTACCTTGCTTCAAGTTATTATCAGACCGTCCTGAAACAGGTTTTCCACTGTTACGTGAGTCACTCGCAGCGAATTTTTGATTACTTCCTCCTGTAACGCTCTGTTGATTTCGCTATTGAATTATATATTGGAGTAAATGTTCACAGTTTTAAACTTGCGCTTTCTATGGCTGCAAATAGCTGATAGAACCAATGACCGCCATCTACATTCCCCGTTGACTCCTTTGGAGAATTCTCGAAGCACCCGCTTTGTACTCCTGCACAGTCCCCCACCCCCGTGGAGGGCAGGAGCGAGACGAGGCGTGCCGGAGGTCGTTTCATTCGGCAGAAATTATTTATCCGGCGGCGGTGAGGCCATCCATCACGGCTGGCAGCTGAGAAATGGATTGCGCTTTGTAATGGCGCCGCGCGGCCTGGAGAGGAAGGGGGGGGGGGGGGGGCGCAACCGTCTTAACACCGCAGCAGGCGCGCCCTCCGACAGTCTGCCCGCTTAATGCCCGGCAGGCCACACACTTCCAGAGGGGAAAATGTTTGGCCACGCTACAATCAGTCAAATACAGACTTTCCCTGCCAGAAACGTCAAACTTATTAAAATATTGCGGGCTAGCTTGTATACGACAATGGCAGTGTCAAGCAGCATGCATTTTGAAAACATCGATCATGTGAAACCAAACTCGTACTTTTCTCACATGACATATTGAAAGCTTTGGATCAAAACAATCAGGCATTTGCAATATTTCTTAATTTCCGAAAGGCATTTGACTCAGTACCGCACCTACGCTTATTGTCAGAAGTACAATCATGAGGCGTACCAAGTGGCATTTGTCACTAGATTGAGGACTTTTTGGTAGGGAGGACACAGCATAATATCTAAGATGGAGAGTGACCATCAGAGTAGAAATAACTTCGAGTGTGCTCCAGGGACATGTGTTGGGACCCTTGCTGTTCATATGGCATATTAATGGCAGAAAGTGTACCAGCCACTTCGATTGCACAAAATTTTGTCAAATCACCACCGTTTCGATTGCACTAGGGCAAAAGTTCTGATGAAGATTGCCCTAGTGCAATCCAAACCGTTGTAAATTGACAAAATTTTGTGCAACCGAAATGGCTGTACACACATCCTGCAATTAAATAGCGTACGGTTGCTGCATCACAGTCAATCAAATGTATAGTAATGACGTTGCACACACTATTAATAGTAAATCAGCCTTTTTCCAGATGACTGAGTTATTTATAACGAAGTACTACCTGAAACAAGCTGCATAAATACTCAGTCAGATCTTGATAAGATTTCAACGTGGTGCAGAGAATGGCAACTTGCTCTAAATGTTCAGAAACATAAAATTTTGCACTTCACAAAACGAAAAAATGTAGTATCCTACGGCAATAATATCTATGAGTCACTCTGCAATTGGTCAGCTCATACAAATACCTCAGTGTAATACTTTCTAGGGATATGAAATGGCCGGTCGGAGTAGCCGAGCGGTTCTGGGTGCTACAGTCTGGAACCGCGCGACCGCTACGGTCGCAGGTTCGAATCCTGCCTCGGGCATGGATGTATGTGATGTCCTTAGGTTAGTTAGGTTTAAGTAGTACTAAGTTCTAGGGGACTGATGACCACAGATGTTAAGTCCCATAGTGCTCAGAGCCATTTGGACCATTTTGATATGAAATGGAATGGTCACATAGGTTTAGTCGAGGGTAAAGCAGGTGGCCGACTTAGGTTTATTGGTAGAATACTGCGGAAGTCAAATCAGTCTACAAAGGATATTGCATACAAATCACCCACGCGACCGGTTCTGGAATATTGCCCCCGTGTTTGACAATCGTACCAAACAGGGCTAGAAGGGGATATTAAACGTATACAGAGACGGGCAGCATGAATGACCACAGGTTTGTTTAATCTGTGACAGAGCGTCACAGACAATAATGAAGGAAGTGAACTGGCAGACTCTTGAAGATAGACGTAAACTATCCAGAGTAAACCTATTAACAAAGTTTCAAGAACCGGCTATAAATGGTCTCTCGAGGAACGTACAACAACACGATACGGATCGCTCACATAGGAATCATGAGGATAAGATAATAATAATTACTGCACGCACAGAGGCATTCAAACATAATTCCTCCGTCGTCACATGTGTGAATGGAACAGGATTTTCAGAGTATAGATGTAGATGTGTATCGGTCGTTCATAAGTGTAAAAGCAGTTATCCCTTATGAAGATGTGTTGATCACGTGAGAATAAAAGTTGGGGTTCTCCAAGAAATTCATACAAACGCGGCATGACAAGCCGACTATTTTTCGGCAACTGTATCCCGATGTTCTATGAGCCAATGACCTCCACAGGTACAGTCATGCTCAAAAGTACCCGAACGACCTGAATTGCGTTTCGCCTCATTCGAATGCAACCCACATAGCGCAGCTGTCTAGCAGGTCCTCTAATTGCCACTCGGTACAGTTGTTTGACTATTGAAAATGGTTCCAACAAGTCACCACTAGAAAACACTGCTCTGTATAGCAATAACTCAAGATGTAAAGTAATACCAGGGTACAAAAAATATCAGGGAACATCTTATCACAGATAAGATGGTCCTTAAAGCTTGTAAGCTCACGTTTATAACAATAAATGATATACCTGAAATGTTACCACGCGCACTATTACGCCAGATAGGTAATTCACGTAGTAAGTTCGTCGTATTCATGATTTCCTCTGCAAAGTAACGTACCGTGCTTAATATTTAACACAAAATGACATTAAAAATTTAACTTATTCACGAGCAGCTAGTTGAGAATATGTACGAACTTCAAATGACACGACGAACCGTCTCGTTCTGCATATGGAGTCAAACCCAGGTCATGCAGACTAAGCAAAGACTTCGTGACTGACGGAAACTAAGAGTCATTCATGACTAGGCATACAGAGAGTGGTATACATCGATTTTAGACAGTATCAGTTAGCAAATATCAACTATGAATTACATAACGTAAACATTTTTAACGGACGCAAATTCCTACCCAGCGTCCTTGTTAACGAACTACGAGAGATGTTAAATATTGCTTCTTCACAATAACTTAGTTGAAATACCGTGAGGTAAAGCTTTGTGCTGTACAGGGATTCGAGCCCAGAACCTAAATGGATTATAATCGAAGCACAATCAACTGTGACATATCGGATTTTCTCGGCAATAGCTAGAAGTTTTAACTGAAATGACGAGACGAAACATTAATTTTTTTCTTTCCTAGGACTCCAACCTAGTGCCTATCGCTGTTATATTCTAGAGAAAATGAACGTTAAAAATGGGTTGTTACACCAGCAGCGACATATGAGCATGTTTGAACTAGAAATAATATGACGAGAAGTTCAGTGCTGGCTGGGAATCGAACCCCACACATATCGTTGTTGACTGCACACAAAGAGACATCAGCCACCGAATTTTTCTCCACCAGCAGCTCGGAATAACTACCTTGAACTTACAGTGATCTTGCAAACAGTGCTGTGTCTCACTGGTACTCAAAAACGTCTGATATCATTACTGTTGACAACGAATGAAAATACATTAAAAATCTAAATTTTTATCCACCAGCAGATAGGCGTTCTCATGCTAGAGCTTGATAATACATAATGAAAGCTTTAGTGCTGGGCCAGAATTCGAACCCTTTCACGCGCAATATGTGGAGATGTTGAGGAATCTGCAGTTTTGAACAAAGACG
The DNA here is from genome assembly GCF_021461385.2 of Schistocerca piceifrons. Lineage (NCBI taxonomy): Eukaryota > Metazoa > Arthropoda > Insecta > Orthoptera > Acrididae > Schistocerca > Schistocerca piceifrons. The sequence continues at coordinate 641,591,872 of NC_060142.1, forward strand.
AAGGAATCAAATTCTGCATTAAGAGCGGTCTCTGTAGCATTCCCAGTTCAGAACCAATTTTATCGACATACAGAAGCTCGAATAAAAGATGGAATAAGTGTCCTGTGACCCTATATAGAGTTTGTTTCGTCACTATCGTCACTACAAATAAATAACTAGTATAAGAAAGGTTATTGTTGATAGAGTTTCTACGTGTCGAGACTCCTGACTTTATTGTGGTTCAGCCTAACGTCTACTTGGTAGAGAAGGAATATCATGTTTAACATGAATGTCAGACCACAATGCCATTATACCTTCTTAACTTGGCGTAGGCAGAAGAGAACAGAATCTGTCTCTCCTTATCAAAAATCATGAGAAGTTGGAATCGAACCCACACCACAAGTATATGAACCTAGCATCAATCCAAGAGACCACCAAATTCCCTATTCTATCACTCATTTTTCTATCATAACAATGTTTCGCCACACTGGATGAGAATTCTGACACACAGGCTCCCTGTAGTGGTTTGCAGTATGTTCAGTTGGTTGACCGAATCGCCATGAACTAGCTGCCACAGCTACCCAGTGCAATAATTCGACACTATTTTTTAATCACCGAAATAAAATCACGTAACTGACACCTACACAGAACTGCCAACAGTGTAGAATGCAGAAATTAAAATAGGAAGTGTTCCTTTTGACTTGAGCTACTCTATTGCGCTATCTGTTTGTTGAAAACGTCGTCCAGTGCAAACAAAAAGCTGTAATTGTCTCTCAGAAGTCTAGATACGGCCAAATGCATTATCTCACAGCACTGTGCAATGCGGAAGTTCTGGAGGAACTGTTGTTAACTTCTGGACGTGTTGTAGCTATGTGTCAGCTGGTCCACTCGTGTTCACGCACTCGGCCAGTGCACATCGGGCGGTGACGGGTGGTTGCGCGGGCCAGTGTTTACGTCGCGAGCAGTGCTGAGGTGGAGAGCTGAACAGTGTGTGCGAGCGCTGTTAACGTTTATTTCTGTAATAGTGTTGTAAGTAAGATGTCGACAATTAACAGAGAGAACAGCGTTCAGTGTGTTTTCGATATCGCGCTGCCTTGAGACCGACGGCGTTTGAAATTCATGAGTGGATCTTTGAGGATTTGAAATTGCCTGAAGATATAGTCGACATGTTCCAGTTGGACTTTGTGCAGTACTCGATATTTATCAAATTTACTTCGAGTGACACTTATGAGAAATTCGTTGAGGAGCATGCAGGTGTGAGACCATTCCGTCATAATGATGGCAGTATTAGTAATGTCCAAATCGTGCCTTCGAGATACGGAGTGAGAAGCGTCAGGGTATTTAATGTGCCACCTGAGTGCCCTAATGATCTGATTGCACGTTCTCTGTCACTGTACGGCGCTGTTTTGTCCGTTACAAAAGAAAAATAGTCGAGTGCATATCGCTACCAAGTTAACAGCGGGGTGCGAAGTGTACGTGTGGACTTAAAAAAGCATATACCTTCGTATGTTGCCATTGGCGGCTGTCGTGCACAGGTAACTTACATTGGACAACCCTCTACCTGTTCGATCTGCCATTCAACAGAACACCGTAACGGCTAAGAGGAAGAGCGAACAGAGCAGCGAACAGCTGCAGCAGCGCTCCCGCAGGAACTCGCTGACGTCAGTCGCAGCCCCGCGTGGTGGCCAGGCGGACGCGACCACGCTGACAGACTCAGCCGGCGGTGGCGGACAGGGCTGCGCGCACCGCGCAGCACCCCGACAGAGATGCAGCAGTAGCAGCTCTCGCGCATGACCATCGCGCTGCGACCTTACCACTACCTGACCCTTTATTGGTTTTGACATGTCGTTTCGTACTCCAGACGTTACCAACGAGTTTGGTTCAAAGCCGTCGAGAAGGACGATCCAACACTCAGAGCTCATCGTCCTCTGAACCATCATGTGCAACAGCCAAACCTGCAACATTACCACACTTAACGTCAATAGAATTCAAAGTGCAGTGAAACTCCGTCCGCTAACTGATTTCTTGTATGGTACCAGCGTTGACATTTCCCTCCTACAGGAGGTAGTCACAGTCTTAGAAGTGACCGGTTACGTTCTTATTGATAACATCAATCTCCAGGATGCTGTGGGCACTGCCATACTTCTGCGCGACGGTATACCCTTTACGGATGTGCAGCGGCTGCCTAGTGGTCGTGGCATTTCTCTTCGAGTGAATGGTGTGCAGATTGTTAACGTGTGCGCCCCCTCAGGTAGCACTCATAAGAGAGATCGTTCAAAATTTTATAAAAACGAGGTTCCCATTCTTCTTAGCACTTATCGTGCACATCTCATCCTTGGTGGTGACTTCAATTGTGTGCTTAACGACAGAGACCAAACTCCTAACACGAACAGATGTATCGAACTTGAACATTTAATTCATGGCATGCGTCTTCACGATACATGGGGACAACTGCACGCTGAGCGGGTAGCGTACACCTTCGTAACCAGTCATTCTGCCAGTCGACTGGATAGGCTCTATGTGTCCGATGCCCTCCAGCGACACACTGTGAAATGTGACATAGCTCCTGTCAACATCTCCGACCATTGTCCATTATGAGTGTTACCTTAACCTACAACGCCAGCAAATTTACCGAGGGGAAGGCTACTGGAAATTGAATGTCAGCCTTCTGCAGGATGCCCAACTTGAAGAGAAGGTGAACATAACGTGGCAACAGCTCCAGCGGCACCGACGCCGTTACGCTTGCGTTCTACAGTGGTGTATTCAGTGTGCCAAGCCTAAATTACGCCTCACCCTCATGAGCTACGCCCGACAAAAAAGCTTTTGGCAGAAACAGACTATTGAATTTTATTATCGCTGTTTGAGAGAACTGTACAGTCGCACTAACAACCCTTCTCGCGATATCGACGTAAAGATCAAACGATATAAAGCGAAAACGAATGCAAGGCGTCATTGTGCGAGCCCACCCCAAGGACGTTGCCGCCGAAGAACGGGCCTCTCTGTACCACATCCTGAGAACGACGAAACGGTGTAAAGCCATGTTGATTGAAGCCGTCGTTGATGACGCTGAGAATGCCATCACGAAGCAACGTGACATCATCTCGCACGTCTACGACTATTATAGTCAACTTTACAAGAAGCAACCCGTTGATGAACACTCGTGCGACGATTTTCTTAGGACCTTGAGCTGTCGCTTGTGAGAACAGGATAATGCAAATCTGGAATCTGTTTTCAAAGAGGACGACATCCGACTGGCGGTCCACAGTGCAAAGAAAGGGAAATCACCAGGACCCGACGGTCTCAGCGCTGAGTTTTACCAGCGTTACTGGAACCTCCTCGGTCCGACACTCCTCGAGATAGCGAATGAACTCTGGCACCTGGAAGTCATACCCAAGGCATTTACGGAAGGTATCATCATCGTGCCCTTACCGAAAAAAGGGAACAGCAGGAAGGTCGAAAACATGCGACCCATCACACTCCTGAATGCCGATTTCAAAATCATCACCAGATCGATTAAGCTAAGGATGCAAACTGTTATGTACAAGGTTTTAGGCAGTTACCAGTACAGTGCAGTGCAAGGCCGAAGTGCAATCTCAGCTGCCTGCGATTTGAGGGACTTCATCTGTTCATATGCTGAAACCAAAGGACAGGGCGCTCTGATCTTTCTAGATTTTTAAAAGGCTTATGACCGTGTACGTCATGACTTTCTTTTTAAAAGCATGAAGAAACTAGGATTTGGACCTCATCTCATAGAATTAATTCGCAAACTTACTACAAACGCCTCTTCACGGATTCTCATTAACGGCCATTTTACAAAAGAAGTTTCCATTGAGCAATCCATCCGCCAAGGATGTCCTCTGTCAATCATTTTGTACGCCATTGCAGTGGAGCCATTACTGAACAACTTAGCAGATAGCGGGATCGGGCTTAGAGTCGAGTCTGTCACTCTCCCATGCACTGCGTATGCTGCCGATATATGCGTACCTGTATCATCATCGCAACAACTTCTGTCAGCGGAAACTCTTCTACAAACATTCACGTTTCTTTCAGGAGCAATACTCAATAGAGCTAAAACCACAGCTTTGCAGATCGGTGGCGGTATCGGAGACATATCCCACGTTACCTGGTGCAAGGACAAGAATTATCACACAACCCTCGGCGTTACCTTTGAGGCCAAACCAGACAAATTCCTGGCGAAGAACTGGTCACACATGCTTAATAAATTACGTGCTGCTTTGATACGTCACTCCGACCGTGACTTGAACATACTACAGAAAGTTAAGACCATCGAGATCGCCATTACGAGCAAGATCAATTATTTGGCGCAAATTCTTCCAATCTCCGACCATCTAGCCAAGAGTATACAACAAGTGTTATGTTGGTTTCTTTTTAGGGGGCACATTTTCAAAGTTCAATTCGATACCTTAACATTACCTTCGTCCAAAGGTGGCCTTAACTTCATTAAAGTACAAAAAAAATGTGCCACCCTGCCCCTAAATCGCATCAGGAAGGAGTTTCGTACCCGGAGGACCAGTATCATCAGAAACCTCATTCAAAGGTGGAAGCCTCATAGCCTTGACCCACCCGTTAATATCGCCGGCATTCCACTTTCTTACCGACATGTGCGACTGTACTACATGGAAATGAGCTACATTCGACACAACATCGTCAATAACGGAAGCCTGACAAACAGGAAGCTTTATGACCTTCTCATGACAACAAACCACAGGAATCGTCTCGAAGAAAAACATCCACATACACATTGGAGTATAGCATGGCGGAAAGTGCACAGCGACATGTTACCATCACGCGTCATAGCCGACTGGTATCTAACAGTCAACGATAAAGTAGCAACGAATGAAAAGCTACATAAAATAGGCCTTCATCCAACGCCCAACTGTGACGCATGCGGAAAAGTCGATACGCTCATTCATAGGTTCACGTGCGGACATACAGAAGAAATTACATTTCTTCGTCAAGCATTGTCGGTGATAGACCGTACGACGCCCAGTGGTGTAGACCTTTTAGAGATCATTCAGCCACAAAAACTGAGATATCCACGAGCAAAAAACAACGCTGCAACGTGGATCATGGGCCACACAGCATCGTTTATTATGCAGAATAGGCATGCTACTTTCCTAGACTATTATTCTTACATAGAAACTGAACACTTTAAAATGAGCCAACATTGTGACTACAGGAGGATATTTGGAAATATGCTGAAAATCGTAATTAAAGGTTAAATGCTTCAAATACAATATTTCGGATAGCAGAGGTTGCCAGTGACTTGTATGTATGAATCCTATTTGCTTCCTGTGACTTTAGTTCTTGTCTGAATTTTAAGATACTATTCAGATGCTCACCAATGCAGAAGGCAGTTTTTCTTTCCAATTTTCGTTTTAACTTTTTCCTTCTCTCGCAGAGCAGCGTAGCAACTTTCCTTCAACAATGAAGTGATAGTCTTTTGTGCACCATAAAATTTTCTGTTTATTACTTGGCAAAAAAAAGACACCTCAAAAAGACATTTCGTTTCTTATATTGCGCAACAAGGAAAGGGAAGGGAAGGGGGACGAAATGTCTCCCCCTGGAAGGTCATTTTGTTTTATTTAAATGATTACAAAATCAGCTAAAGCGAACAGTGTCACTATAAGCACATTACTGTTGTCAGTATGATGTTGCACTGCCAAGGCCTGTAATGTTAAGGACCCGTTTAGGTCAGGCATATTGTATACAGACGTGAAATAGAGAGCACCACTAAATTCTACAATCCGCATGCACTGCATACACACAGAAATTACTGTTACAGTGTACTATTGGAGCCCAATGAGTGAATTGCATATTTTCCAGTGAGAAAGAGCACTGGCAAACAGTCTTCGCTTCATTAGGTTACTTAAACTGGTGTCACTCTGATCTAGAATTTATGGACAGCGACTAACTATAAGTTCAATGAGTCGGATGCGGGATTTGCAACTGCGAAATACTTTTCTACATGTTATTAAATTTGAACTAATAACGAGAAAATTTACTTTTAATAGGCAAAAACAGATTTACTTTACCTCCGGTAACCTCAAGAGAAAGACGTTATAATCCAGAATCGGCATTAAACATCACGTTCCTTTATTACCAACTGAGCAGAGCCGATTTACGTTGGGAAATGACATAGGCGAAAGTCATGGTAAACAGAAATACTGTCTCCAGTAAACATACTTACATTAGAATCAGAGAACCGACTCGTGGAGATAACATCTTGGACCTACTGATAACAAACAGACACGAACTTTTCGACTCTGTATGTGCAGAACAGGGAATCAGTGACCATAAGGCCGTTGCAGAATCCCTGAATATGGAAGTTAATAGGAATATAAAAAAAGGGAGGCAGGTTTATCTGTTTAGCAAGAGTAATTGAAGGCAGATTTCAGACTACCTAACAGATCAAAACGAAAATTTCTGTTCCGACACTGACAATGTTGAGTGTTTATGGAAAAAGTTTAAGGCAATCGTAAAATGCGTTTTAGACAGGTACGTGCCGAGTAAAACTGTGAGGGACGGGAAAAACCCACCGTGGTACAACAACAAAGTTAGGAAACTACTGCGAAAGCAAAGAGAACTTCACTCCAAGTTTAAACGCAGCCAAAACCTCTCAGACAAACAGAAGGTAAACGATGTCAAAGTTAGCGTAAGGAGGGCTATGCGTGAAACGTTCAGTGAATTCGAAAGTAAAATTCTATCCACCGACTTGACAGAAAATCCTAGGAAGTTCTGGTCTTACGTTAAATCAGTAAATGGCTCGAAACAGCATATCCAGACACTCCGGGATGATGAAGGCATTGAAACAGAGGATGACACGCGTAAAGCTGAAATACTAAACATCTTATTCCAAAGCTGTTTCACAGAGGAAGACCGCACTGCAGTTTCCTCTCTAAATCCTCGCACAAACGAAAAAATTGCTGACATCGAAATAAGTGTCCAAGGAATAGAAAAGCAACTGGAATCACTCAACAGAGGAAAGTCCACTGGACCTGACGGGATACCAGTTCGATTCTACACAGAGTACGCGAAAGAACTTGCCCCCCTTCTAACAGCCGTGTACCGCAAGTCTCTAGAGGAACGGAAGGTTCCAAATGATTGGAAAAGAGCACAGGTAGTCCCAGTCTTCAAGAAGGGTCGTCGAGCAGATGCACAAAACTATAGACCTATATCTCTGACGTCGATCTGTTGTGGAATTTTAGAGCATGTTTTCTGCTCGAGTATCATGTCGTTTTTGGAAACCCAGAATCTACTATGTAGGAATCAACATGGATTCCGGGAACAGCGATCACTTCCGGAAGGCGTTCCATACAATTCCGCACTGTCGCCTGATAAACAAAGTAAGAGCCTACGGAATATCAGACCAGCTGTGTGGCTGGATTGAAGAGTTTTTAACAAACAGAACACAGGATGTTGTTATCAATGGAGAGACGTCTACAGACGTTAATGTAACCTCTGGCGTGCCACAGGGGAGTGTTATGGGACCATTGCTTTTCACAATATATATAAATGGCCTAGTAGATAGTGTCGGAAGTACCATGCGGCTTTTCGCGGATGATGCTGTAGTATACAGAGAAGTTGCAGCATGATAAAATTGTAGCGAAATGCAGGAAGATCTGCAGCGGATAGGCATTTGGTGCAGGGAGTGGCAACTGACCCTTAACGTAGACAAATGTGATGTATTGCGAATACACAGAAAGAAGGATCCTTTATTGTTTGAGTATATGATAACGGAACAAACACTGGTAGCAGTTACTTCTGTAAAATATCTGGGAGTATGCGTGCGGATCGATTTGAAGTGGAATGATCATATAAAATTAATTGTTGGTAAGGCGGGTACCAGGTTGAGATCCATTGGGAGAGTCCTTAGAAAATGTAGTCCATCAACAAAGGAGGTGGCTTACAAAACACTCGTTCGACCTATACTTGAGTATTGCTCATCAGTGTGGGATCCGTACCAGATCGGATTGACGGAGGAGATAGAGAAGATCCAAAGAAGAGCGGCGCGTTTCGTCACAGGGTTATTTGGTAACCGTGATAGTGTTACGGAGATGTTTAACAAACTCAAGTGGCAGACTCTGCAAGAGAGGCGCTCTGCATCGCGGTGTAGCTTGCTCGCCAGGTTTCGAGGGGGTGCGTTTCTGGATGAGGTATCGAACATATTGCTTCCCCCTACTTATACCTCACGAGGAGATCACGAATGTAAAATTAGAGAGATTCGAGCGCGCACGGAGGCTTTCAGACAGTCGTTCTTCCCGCGAACCATACGCGACTGGAACAGGAAAGGGAAGTAATGACAGTGGCACGTAAAGTGCCCTCCGCCACACACCTTTGGGTGACTTGCGGAGTATAAATGTAGATGTAGATGTAGATGTAGAAAATTTTATTTTATTTGATGAACCGAAAGCCATTTAAAGAAACAAGGCTCTTATTTTTCTTGAACTTGATTGAACTAAAGACGTTGAAAAATTTGGTGCTGGACTGTGATTCGAATTCGTATCTCCTCTTTCGAGGATCTGAATCTCTCGGAACAGTATAGTTCAATCATTTCGTTCCTTTTCCCAAGACAGAAATCTTCTATAGGTCTCCTCCAAAGATAAGTATGTGGGTCCGAACCCTGATCCAGTAAAAAAATATTCATAGTTTCATTTCAAGCCCTATCACGTGCATACCAGTCTGCTATTGATGATAAAGAAGGACGGTAGGTGTGCGGTTCGATTATCGCTCAGGCACAAAAATTTGTATCCTTATTTTAGATTCAAACATCTAGCAGCTGGTAAGAAAAACCGATACGTAACATTTGATTTTTCTTAGTTAACAATCCGATTACATGTTGGGTTCGTACCTCCGTCACAGAACTTCAGATCATGAGCTTCATCTTTAAAAGCATAAACAGTTTGTTCATTCTGAATGGAGGTGTATCACACATCTTTCGTGGTTAGTTAACAGGGACGAAAGAGTCTTTATAGGAATCCCGGTTTATTACAAAAACTGTAGTTTTTTATTTTCAGTTAGGATTTGGTTACTGATATTGGCGAAAACTTCTGTAACTCGGGCCTCTTACGACTTGTCAGCAAGGTTATATGATTAGATTAGATTAGATTAAGACTTGTTCCATAGATCATGAATACAACATTTTGTAATGATGTGGAACGTGTCATTTTAATGAAAGATTTCTTTACATACCATGATCCACTTTCTTATTAACAATTTTTACTCTCTCTCTCACATAACTTTTTATTTTAATCTCTCTCCCAAACTCACTCTCTCTCTCTCTCTCTCTCTCTCTCTCTCGCTCTCTCTCTCTCACACACACACACACACACACACATTCTTTTTTTTATTATTTGTTTGTTGTGCTCGACTATCGGCGAGGCACGAAAACGTTCATCAATGAGTTTCTTAGTTTTGAGTACACTTACGAAAGAAATATAAAAACAACTATGAGAGTTACTGATATATGAAGCTTAGTTTGCAATCAGTTCTGAGTATTATTAGTAACTTCACTCCAGTCCCTAAACCTAGTAACAGATATGTGAATCAGACGGAATACGTATGACAGGCCGTAGCAGCCGCGTCTTTGAGACGTCAGCTATGGTAACTTCCCAGCCCACTGTAGGAACACATCGGTTCGTCTTCTTCCTGCTGATAATGTAACTGAGATTTGGCAACAAGGCAAGGTATGTTTGCCAACTCTGTGATCGACGAGTTAGTTCCTGGTGTGCAAGGAATTAATCCTCAAAGTTCACTTGATTCTTCCTGTCATTTCCATTGAATAATCTGAGTTATTAACGCTTGAGCTGTAACAAAAGTTTGTAAATTTACGGTTTTCAGCCCAGGAAAGTCTTTGCACGTGAAAATCGCATCTAATCTCGTCCTTTAAATAGCGGTTTACGAGTTCAAGCGACTATTAGTCTCGTGAGAGGCAACCTAGACGCATGCTTCTTCCGTTGCTCTGTGGAAACGTGCTAACCTGTGAAAAAGCGCATGTTGTGGTTTGCGGTTCGAGTCGTGCTGACTGTAACGTTTTTACCCCTTCCGCGAAAGAGCTACAAGCAGTCAGATTAAACCTCGATAAGGAAATCGCAAGAAAATACTGTGGGCTCAAAGTGCAATGGTGAAAAACTTACAATGCTGCACAACAAGGAATGCCTCTTTCCGCTGCTGACAAGGAAATTTTTGGTATCTAGGAATACATAACTTTATTCATGAAATGCCACTTGAGTATGACACAGCCTATCAATCAAACACAGACCCAATCGAAATCTAAGTGATTAGTATTTTACTAATTCGTGCCGATATAGTCACGCTTGTGTACAGATACTCAGTTTTATTGAAACAGACTTTCGTCATAGGGCTATCGTGGGTAAATTTATTTCATTTCTTATAATGCAGTGCACAATTTTCGTAAGGTTTCTTTTAGTGCTGTTAAAACATTAGTTAATATGAGAGAGAAATTAATCATTTACTATAAATGCGAATTCTGTGATGTTATCTACAACAGTCTGAGAATGCACACGCAGTTTATTGATTACATGCATGAGGAAAACTTGTTCTGAGTTAAAGCTGTCATACGAGGTTCTGTGAAGAATAAAATGCCACTGCTACACGACAGCTAATGTAGAAAATACTTTTCTGACGTATTTTGGCACGATGCGCTCTCCTCATACATAATACAAAAGTTTGAGATGCATCTGCAGCCTGGCCGTCTATTAAACCTGAAAAGAACGAAATGTCGCAGAAGTTAGCCCTTCTTCCCCATACGACTATTTTGGGTTGAAAAGTGAAAGGAATTATGTTCAAAGTTCCATTAGATCGATAACTTCAGCATACAGCAGTATTGCGTTTTAAAAAATGAAGCAGTGAATGTACTCGAATTCGCAACGCATTATCAACAGTACGTGACGCTCACCGTCACGCTACCATCTGACACATAGCTACAACACGTCCAGATGTTAGCAACAGTTCCTCCGCATTGCACAGTGCTGTGAGATAAAGAATATGGCAGGATCAAGACTTGTGAGAGACAATTACAGCTTTTTGTTTGCACTGCACGACGTTTTCAACAAGCAGATAGCGCAATAGAGTAGCTCAAGTCGAAAGGAACACTTCCTATTTAAATTTCTGCATTCTACACTGTTGGCAGTTCTGTGTAGGTGTCAGTTACGTGATTTTATTTCGGTAATTAAAAAATAGTGTCGAATTATTGCACTGGGTAGCTGAGGCAGCTAGTTCATGGCGATTCGGTCAACCACGTAAATGAATGTACTGAACATACTGCAAACCGCTACAGGGAGCCTGTGTGTCAGAATTCTCATCCAGTGTGGCGCAACAATGTTATGAAAGATAAATGAGTGACAGAATAGGGAATTTGGTGGTCACTTGGATTGATGCTAGGTTCATATACTTGTGGTGTGGATCCGATTCCAGCTTCTCCTCATGATTTTTGATAAGGAGAGACAGATTCTGTTCTCTTCTGCCTACGCCAAGTGAAGAGGGTATAGTGGCATTGTGGTCTGACATTCATGTTAAACATGATATTTCTTCTCTACCAAGTGGACGTTAGGTTGAACCACAATAAAGTCAGGAGTCGCGACACGTAGAAACTCTATCAACAGTAACCTTTCTTATACTAGTTATTTATTTCTAGTGAGGAAACAAACGCTACGTGGGGTCACTGGACACTTATTCCATGTTTTATTCCAGCTTCTGTATGTCGATAAAATTGTTTCTGAACTGGAGTGCAACTCAGACCGCCCTACACGCGGAATTTGATCCTTTCGTGTATGTTCAAAATTGCAGATTCCTCAACATCTCACATATTGCGTGTGAATGGGTTCGAATCCTGGCCCGGCACTAAAGCTTTCATTATGTATTATCAAGCTCTAGCATGAGAACACCTATATGCTGGTGGATAATAATTTAGGTTTTTAATGTATTTTCGTTCGTTGTCTACACTAGCGATATCAGACGTTTTTGACTCCCAGTGAGACACAGAACTATTTGCGAGATCACTGTAAGTTCAAGGGTGTTATTCCGAGCTGCTGGCAAAGAAAAATTCGGTATCTGCTGTCTCTGTGTGTGCAGCCAACAACGATATGCGTGCGGTTCGATTCCCAGTCAGCACTGAACTCTTCGTCATATTATTTCTAGTTCAGACATGCTCACATATCGTTATTGGTGTAACAAACCCATATTTAACGTTCGTTTTCTCTAGAACATATCAGCGATAGATGACAGGTTGGAGTCCTGGGAAGGAAAAAATTAATGCTTCGTCTCGCCATTTCAGTAAAACATCTATCTGCTGCCGAGAAAATCCGATATGTCAGCTGATTGTGCTTCGACAACAATCCGATTAGGTTCTGGGTTCGAATCCCTGTCCAACACAAGGCTTGACCTCACGGTATTTCAAGTACGTTACTTGTGAAGAAGCAATATTTAACATCTCTCGTAGCTCGTTAACAATGACAATAGACGCTGCGCAGGAATTCGCGTCCGTTAAAAATGTTTGCTTTATCTAAAGTTCATATTTGCTAACTTATACTGTCTAAAATCGATGTATACCACTCTCTGTATGCTTAGTAAGGAATGGCTGTTAGTTTCCGTCAGTCGCAAAGTCTTTGCTTAGTCTGCATGACCTGGGTTTGAATCCATATGCAGAACGAGACGGTTTGTCGTGTCATTTGAAGTTCATACATATTCTCAACTAGCTGCTCGTGAATAAGTTAAATTTTTAATGTCATTTTGTGTTAAATATTAAGTACGGTATGTTACTCCGAAGAGGAAATCATGAATACACGAACTTACTACGTGAATTACCTATCTGGCGTAATAGTGAGAGTCGTAACATTTCTGGTATGTCGTTTATTGTAATAAGTGTGAGCTTACAAGCATTAAGGACATTCTTATCTGTGATAAGGGGTTCCCTGATATTTGTAATACCTTGGTATTACTTTATATCTTGAGGTATTGCGATACAGAGCAGTGTTTTCTAGTGGTGACTTGTTGGAACCAATTTCAATAGTCAAACGACTGTACCGATGGGCGATTAGAGGACCTGCTAGACAGCTACGCTATGTGGGTTGCAATCGAATCAGGCGAAATGCAATTTAGGTCGTTCCGATGCTTTTGAATACGACTGTTCATGTTTCATTGAAAGTCAACGTCACAGCAACTTCTAAGATGTTGACACCCACCGATCTACGAAGATAGTCACAGCAACCGGTCTAAACGTTAGTATTGCCATCTGAATCTCCGGCTATGTGAACCAGAGGTGATAATGTCAGGTGCTGAGCACGATTGTACAAGACACTGAGTACCGCGTACCGTGTGTGGTAAACAATGAAATGTTACTAATACTTGACGGACGAGAGAGGCTGAAGGCCTCAACAGCTGCCTAGCGAAGTTGCAAACGATTAGATCAGTGGTTCCAAACTTTCCCTACAACTTTACCTCTGCGTGGAGTCGAAGATTAGCTAGTATCGCCGCCAACCCCTCGCTGTCCGTTGCCCCCCTCCACCTTTTCCTACATTATCACCATCTTTAGCACCTAATTAAACTGTAGAATGAAAGATTTTTACTGCAACACTTTTATTCTTAAAATGATGAAAGATGACTGATATTTAGTTTGTGTGTGTGTGTGTGTGTGTGTGTGTGTGTGTGTGTGTGTGTTTGTGTGTTAGAAATAATGATTAAGGAATTGACGGTGCATCGCAGGTGCTAACCACAATTCCTTCTCAGGTAAGAAAGCCAATTATCCACAATGTTACAAAACATACTTATTCTTTATTACTCCTTTCCATTGCGGAAGTTGCTTGACCTGTGCACTGCAGCCCCATTTAAAATAGAACAAGTACACATGTGTTCATTATATTGACAGTTTGTAAATCACTTGATTGCTGCGCTCCTTAGTTCTGAACCGACCAAAATTGGAAGACTTCAGACTGTTAAACCTTTGTGTCTAACCACTCTAATAATAATAATAATAATAACACTGTGTACTGCACTATAGTAGCCCATAAGTTCAAAATGGTTCAAATGGCTCTGAGCACTATGGGACTTAACATCTGAGGTCATCAGTCCCCTAGAACTTAGAACTACTTAAACCTAACTAACCTAAGGACAGCACACACATCCATGCCCGAGGCAGGATTCGAACCTGCGACCGTAGCGGTCACGCGGTTCCAGACTGAAGCACCTAGAACCGCTTGACCACACCGGCCGGCAGCCATATGTAGTTACTGCTGTGTCGTGCTGTCAATTAATTCATTTACCTGTTTCGAAGCGAGTAAAGAAGCAATTTCTGGATTACTGCGGGTAGTATCTACAACTTAGAGCCCATGTTTTCACCAAGATATTTAGTATTTGTACATGTATGTCTTACTTTTATCATCAGCGATGTATGGGACAAAGCACAAGATATGTTCAGGGTATGTAGTGGATGGACTATAAGAGGATCATGTAAACACCACTGTATTAGCTAATAAATGAGGAAAAGTAATTATTGTTAATTTGTATAATCAGTACTAGAGTCTAATAAACTTGTGATTATAGTAATGACCTTTTGAAAATAATTGGCAGAAACATAATCAGGTCGTTTACTCCTTACCCCTCGGAAAATTTCATTTTGTCCTTCAGTGAGAAATTATCCCCATATTGGGAACCACTTGACTGGAGTTCCTCATTCTTAGATAGTTTCGCGAGGGTCGTACTCACAAGGGAACCTCCCCATCGCACCCCCCTCAGATTTAGTTATAAGTTGGCACAGTGGATAGGCCTTGAAAAACTGAACACAGATCAATTGAGAAAACAGGAAGAAGTTGTGTGGAACTGTGAAAAAATAAGCAAAATATACAAACTGAGTAGTTCATGGGAAGATAGGCAACATGAAGGACATTGGGAATGCCGGAGCGCCGTGGTCTCGTAGTAACGCGAGCAGCTGCGGAACGAAAGGTCCTTGGTTCAAATCTTCCATCGAGCGAAAATTTAATTTTTTATTTTCAGTTTATGTGACAAACTCTTATGTTTTCATCACTTTTTTGGGAGTGATTATCACATCCACAAGAAAACCTAAATCGGGCAAGGTAGAAGAATCTTTTTACCCATTCGCCAAGTGTACAAGTTAGGTGGGTCGACATCATATTCCTGTCATGTGACGCACATGCCGTCACCAGTGTCGTATAGAATGTATCAGATGTGTTTTCCTGTGGAGGAATCGATTGACCTATGACCTTGCGATCAAATGTTTTCGATTCCCATTGGAGAGGCACGTCCTTTCGTCTACTAATCACACGGTTTTGCGATGCGGTCGCAAAACACAGACACTAAACTTATTACAGTGAACAGATACGTCAATGAACGAACGGACAGATAATAACTATGCAAAAATAAAGAAAGTAAAATTTTCACTCGAGGGAAGATTTGAACCAAGGATCTCTGGCTCTGCAGTTGCTCACGCTACGACGGGACCACGGCGCTCCTTAACCGAAATTGTCCATGATGTTGCCTATGTGACCCATGGACTACTCAGTTTGTATATTTTGCTTATTTTTTTCACAGTTCCACATAACTTCTTCCTGTTTTCTCAATTTATCTGTGTTCAGTTTATCAAGGCCTATCCACTGTGCCAACTTATAACTAAATCTGAGGGGGGTGCGATGGGGAGGTTCCCTTGTCAGTAACAGCTCGGGGGCCCCAGTGTAGCTATTGCACGGGACGACACATATTGATGGCTACGGCTTACGGGATTACAGACACACACCTTGAGGCAGTAATTATTTTTGTTTACAGCATCTGAGGAATCCAAATGAACGATGCGAAAGCTCTAGAGCCCAACGGCGACACTTGTTGCGGCTGTATTGTGACGCGGCAGAACAGACGTGCACAACGACAGCAGTGCGTCCTTGTGCAACGCCGGTCACAGGTGTGGCGCCAAACCGCCTTTTCAGACTACTTCCGGTTCTACCATATCTTTACGACGGACGTATGAATGTGTTCAGGCTTCGAGGATAATTAAAATTGCCACAATACACTCGTCAACAACACCACAGGGGCTCAGCACCTGACATTATCACCTCTGGTTCACATAGCCGGAGATTCAGATGGCAATACTAACGTTTAGACCGGTTGCTGTGACTATCTTCGTAGATTGGTGGGTGTCAACATCTTAGAAGTTGCTGTGACGTTGACTTTCAACGAAACATGAACAGTCGTATTCAAAAGCATCGGAACGACCTGAATTGCATTTCGCCTGATTCCAATGCAACCCAAATAACGCAGCTGTCTAGCAGGTCCTCTAATCGCTCATCGGTACAGTCGTTTGAATATTGAAAATGGTCCAACAAGTCATCACTAGAAAACACTGCTCTGTATCCCAATAACTCAAGATGTAAAGTAATACCAAGGTACTACAAATATCAGGGAACCCCTTACCACAGATAAGACTGTCCATAAGGCTTGTAAGCTCACATTTATTGAAATAAATGACATACCTGAAACGTTACCACTCTCATTATTACGTCAGATAAGTAATTCTCGTAGTAAGTTCGTCGTATTTATGATTTCCTCTTCAAAGTAACATACCGTACTTCTTGTTTAACACAAAGTGACATTAAAAATTTAAGTTATTCACGAGCAGCTAGTTGAGAATATGTATGAACTTCAAATGACACGACGAACCGTCTCGTTCTGCATATGGATTCAAAACCAGGTCATGCAGACTAAGGAAAGACTTCGTGACTGACGGAAACTAACAGTCATTTCTGACTAGGCATACAGAGAGTGGTAGACATCGATTTTAGACAATATCAGTTAGCAAATATCAACTTCAAATTACATAACGTAAACATTTTTAACGGACGCGAGTTCCTACGCAGCGTCTATTGTCATTGTTAACGAGTTACGAGAGATGTTAAATATTGCTTCTTCACAAGTAACGTACTTGAAATGCCGTGAGGTCAAGCCTTGTGTTCGACAGGCATTCGAACCCAGAACCTAATCGGATTGTTGTCGAAGCACAATCAACTGACATATCGGATTGTCTCGGCAGCAGCTAGATGTTTTAACTGAAATGACGAGACGAAGCATTAATTTTTTCCTTCCCAGGACTCCAACCTGTCATCTATCGCTGATATGTTCTAGAGAAAACGAACGTTACATATGGGTTTGTTACACCAGTAGCGACATGTGAGCATGTCTGAACTAGAAATAATATGACGAAGAGTTCAGTGGTGACTGGGAATCGTACCGCACACATATCGTTGTTGGCTGCACACAGAGAGACGGCAGATACCGAATTTTTCTCCACCAGCAGCTCGGAATAACACCCTTGAACTTACAGTGATCTCGCAAATAGTTCTGTGTCTCACTGGGAGTCAAAAACGTCTGATATCGCTAGTGTAGACAACGAATGAAAATACATTAAAAACCTAAATTATTATCCACCAGCATATAGGTGTTCTCATGCTAGAGCTTGATGATACATAATGAAAGCTTTAGTGCCGGGCCAGGATTCGAACCCATTCACGCTCAATAAGTGTAGATGTTGAGGAATCCGCAGTTTTGAACAAACAACAAATTGTAGTCGAGCTTTATTGTCACGAAGGGATCAAATTCCGCGTTAACGGCGGTCTGAGTTGCACTCCCAGTTCAGAACCAATTTTATCGACATACAGAAGCTCAAATAAAACATGGAATAAGTGTCCTGTGACCCTACATAGCGTCTGTTTTCTCACTAGATTACTGCTGATACAGTTTCTACGTGACACGACTCCTGACTTTAAATTGCTTCAACCTAACGTCTACTTGGTAGAGAAGGAATATCATGTTTAACGTGAATTTCAGACCACAATGCCATTATACCTTCCTCACTAGGCGCAGCCAGAAGAGAATAGAATCTGTCTTTCCTTACCAAAAATCATTGTCAGAAGTTGCAGTCGAACCCAGACCATAAGTATATGAACCTATCATCAGTCCAATAGACCACCAAATTCTCTTCTCTGTGACCCATTTCTCTATCATGACAACGTTGCGCCACACTGGATGAGAATTCAGATGCACAGGCTCCCTGTAGTGGTTGGCAGCATTTACTTGGTTGACCGAATCGCCATGTACTAGCTGCCTCGGCTACCCAGTGCATATATTCGAATCTGTTTTGTAATCACCGAGATAAAATCAAGTAACTGCCACCTATACAGAGCTGCCAACAGTGTAGGATGCCGAAATTTAAATAGGAAGTGTTCGTTTCCACTTGAGCAACTGTATTGCGCTATCTGTTTGTTGAAAACGTCGTGCAAAAGAAAAGCTGTAACTGCCTGTCTCTCAGAAGTTATCAGTCTAATGGAACTTTTAACATAATTCCCTTCACTTCTCAACACAAAATATTCGCATATGGAAAAGGGGCTAACTAGTGCGACATTTTGTTCTTTTCAGGTTTAATAGACGACCAGACAGTAGATGCATTTCAAAACTTTTGTATTATGTATGGGGAGAGCGCATCGTGCCAAAATACGTCATAAAGGTATTTTCTACACTAAATGTTGTGTGGTAGTGGCATTTTATTCCTCATCAAACCTTGTTTGACAGCTTTAATTCAGAATAAGTTTTCTTCTTGCATGTAATCAATAAACTGCATGTGCATTGTCAGACTGTTATAGATAAGATCAGAGAATTCGCATATATCGTTGATGATTAATTTCTCTCTCATGTTTACTATTGTTTTAACAACACTAAAAGAAACATTACGAAAATTGTGTACCGTATTATAAGAAATGAAATAAAACTACCCACGATAAGCTTATGACGAAACTCTGTTTCAATAAAACTGATTATCTGTACACAAGTGTGACTCTATCGGCACGAATTAGTAAAATACTATTCACTTAAATTTCGATTGGATCTGTGTTTAATTGGTATGCTGTGTCATACTCAAGTGGTATACAAATGTGGCATTTCATAAATAAAGTTCTGTATTCCTAGAAACCCAATATTTTCTTGTCAGCAGCGGAAAGAGGCGTCACCTGTTGTGCAGCATTGTTAGTTTTTCACCATTGCACTATGAGCCGAAAGTATTTTCATGAAATTTCCTTATCGATGCTTGATCTGACTGCTTGCAGCTCTTACACAGGAGGAATAAGAACGTTACAGTCAGCACGACTGGAACCGCAAACCATAACACCCGCTTTTTCACAGGTCAGCACGTAACCACGGAGCTAGGGAACATGTATGTGCCTATGCTTCCTATTACGAGGCCAGTAGGGGCTATAACTCGTAAACCGCTATTTAAAGGACGAGATTAGTTACGATTTTCATCTCCGGCGGTACTCCGCAAGGATACCGCCCTTCGATTGTGCCATTCGAGCACTAATCGAAGTGCTAGGTGTTTCAGGTGCGAGCCAGCCAGCCAGCCGAGCAACAGCGGTCCAGCCGAGCAACAGCAGCAGCAGCAGCAGCAGCAGCGGTCCCGGCCAGCAACAGCGGTCCCGGCCAGCAGCAGCGGTCCAGCCGGCAGCAGCCAGCCAGCCCTCCAGCAGCAGCAGCAGCAGCAGCAGTAGCGGCCCCGTCCGCGGCAGCAGCAGCAGCAGCTGCGGCATTCCTGCCACCTGTCGTCGAGACAGCGCCAGCAGCGTGGGACTCTGGTCATCGTCCGTCTTCGTCATCCTCCGTCTTCGTCTTCATCCGTCTTCGTCTTCGTCTTCGTCTGTCCCCAGTTTTTGTCCTTTCTTTTTCGTTCTGTGCGTTTTTGTTTCTCCCTGTCGTCATGTCAGCCCCCACCACCACTACCACCAATATGCACTATGAGCCGAAAGTATTTTCATGAAATTTCCTTTTCGATGCTTGGTCTGACTGCTTGCAGCTCTTACACAGCCATAGTTTATACTTCCCCCTCCGCCGCCACCACCACCATAACATGGTGTGCCCAGTCACACCCCCTTCTTTCCATCCAATACCTCTTCTCACTCTCCCTTTGCCCTCGCACTTTGTCGCCCCCTCCCCAGCTTCTTCCTCCCACTCCTCTCCCTCTGATCCTTTCCCGCCACTCCCCCAGCCTGTCACTACAGCTCCAGCTAGGGTGGTGGCCCGTCGGGCCACTGCCCATGCCCAACTCTCCCCATCGCCTTCGCCATCAACGCCGCCACCGTCGCCGTCGCCGTCGCCGTCGCCGTCACTATCTCTGGCGCCGGCTGCTGCGTCCACGCCGGCACCTGTCCCTTTCCACCACCTCCCTACAGCTCCCATCCCTCATATCACCACCTGCCCTTCTGCCGCCGTCAAACGGCCTAGTGGCACCACCACCTCCTCTGCTCCCAAAATGCCCCGCCCTGTCCTCCTTCCCGCCCCAGTGTGCCATGGATGTCTCCCCACCTGACTCTGCTCCTCCGCCTCCTCCTCCGCCTCCTCCTCCTCCTTCTCCCGCCCTCTTTATACAAATACCTTCTCTCCCGTCCTGATCCTTCCCTTCTCGAGGCCCGGAATCTCTCCCCCCTCCTCCGCTAACACTTCCCTGGTGCCCCCATCTCGCTCCTCACTCCCAGACAGGATTCCGTTCTCATCTCCTCCCCCAGCCCAACACTCCATACTGACATCCTCTCCCACCTCCCCATCACCCGTTCTGGCCCCAACGCCTCCCTCACGCCTGTTCCATCTCCTACCCACCAACCTCAACCCCCGCATCGCCCGCCGACCATCACCGCCGTGACCACTCGGCTTAGTCCATGGATCACAGAGGAGGATGTGTTGGCGGAGGTCAAGGCGCATCCCATGCTGGAGGTGTGGGCGGTCCGCTGCATTTTCAACTCGGCCGGCCCCACCCGCCTTATGCGGGTTTTCTCCGAGGACGTCCCCTCCATTGACCTTCTCCTGAAGGAGGGTGCCCTCCTCTTCAACCAGCACTACAAGGTCGACCCCTCCCGTTCCCCTCCTCAATCCCTGTGCTGCCAGAGGTATCTGCACTGTAACGCACACCCAACAGCCGAGTGCCGCGAGGCCCCCACCTGCCCGCATTGTAGGCAAGCGCACTTTCTGTGGCAGTGCCCTAACCTTCAATCCCCTCCCTCCTGCAATACCTGCAATCTCCCCCCTCCCACCTACTCCCAAAAGTGTCGAGCCTGCCCCCCTCCGACCACACCTGAACTCACTGTCCCTGTCCGTCGTCTGGACGCCGCCACCCCTCCCGGCAATTCCCTTCGCCTGCCCCCTACCGCTGAGGACATCATCAGATTCCTCACCATTGTCCTTCAGAATGTTCATCCTTTTCAGCGCCCCCACACCCTCCAACAGATATCCCTCGCCGCCCATTCCATTTTCCAACTCAAAATGTACGCCACCTACTCCAACAACCATGCCCATTTCACCTTCTCCCGTCTTGACGCCCTCGTCTAAATCCCTGTCATGGCGCGACAGCACCATATCCTTTTCAACAATATCTGCTCCCTTCCCACCAACAAGAACCTCTTCCTGCACACCCTTGCCACCCACCGCGTGGATGCCTTTCTCTTCAATGAAACCTTCCTCCAACCCCAACACACCGTCCACACTTCGCCCTATCTCCTCCACCGCTCCAATAATCCCCTCCCAATTGCATGTGGCGGAGTTGCCATTGGTCACCACCGCCAGATCCCCGTTCGGCTCCAACCTCTCCTTCCCGACCCCACCGAACACCTGATCCTTAGTCTCTTCTTCCCCGGCCTTACCGTTACCTGCGCCACCATCTATGTCCACCCTAACGCCCCTATTCCCTTCGACTTCCTCTCCCATGTTGACCATACCTTCTCCTCCTATGTGATCGCCGCCCTCAACATCCATAGTCGCTCCACTGCCCAGTTATGGCGTGGCATCGATTCCTCTCCTCCCTTCAAGACGACCTCATCCCCATCCCCCAGCACACCCTTCCCGAATCCAACTCCACTCCCGATGTTATCCTCTCCTCCCCCAACTTCCTTGGCCGCATAACGGTGGATGTCCTGGAGCCTAATGGTAGCGACCATCTCCTCACCGTTTCAGACGGTCGTCGCCCCCGCCCCGACCCTCGTAATGACCCTCCCCCTAAGTACGTCCATGACTATTCCTGTGCCAACTGGAATGCCTACCGGGATACCATCTCCACCAAGGTCGATAGCCACCCCTTCACCTACCACCACCCTGACGATGTCACCCATGCCGCCTCCTTTCTCCAGCAGACTTTGTCTGAGGCCGTGGAGGCCCACGTCCCTACTGTCGCCATCCACTCCCACCATCCTACCTTACCCCCACAGGCCGTCCACCTCCTCCGTGAATCCTGCCGTCTCTACCGTGCCTTCCTCCGCATGCGTGACCTGGACACGCTACGATGCCACCGGCAACTCCAGCGACACATTCGTAATTTGCTCGTGGCTAAGAAATGCCGGGACTGGCGACAGACATGCACCCATTTAAATGCTACCCTACCTATCAACTCATCCAAGTTCTGGTCAGCCTTCCGTTGCCTTACCAGAACTAAACCCTCCCCCTACTATCCTCTTCTCCATGATGATCACCCCTTCCCTTAGTAATGCCAATCACTTTGCCTCCTACCTCTCTGATGTATTTTTCATCCCTGATGATGCCCAGTTCGATTACTCCCTCTCCCCGGATGTCCGCAATTGAACTGACTCCTCTGTCCCTCCTCTCGCTCCTGGTTACCAGTACTTGGACAACATTGCACACACGGAACTCAATACCCCTATCACCACACAGAATCTCATTGCTACACTCCGCACAAAACGCAACACCGCTCCTGGTCACGATTGTGTCACCCACCGTCACCTTCATGAAGCTCCTGTCTCTTTCCTCTCCACCCTGGCCAGGCTCTACAATGTCGTCCTGTCCACCGGTTACTACCCCGACCTGTGGAAAACCACCTGTATCCTGATGTTCCTTAAACCTGGCAAACCACCGTCCGCCGTCTCCTCCTACCGTCCCATTAGCCTTACCTCGGTCTTCAGCAAGGTCCTGGAATCTATCCTCACCCGACGCATCCTCCAGCATCTCCGCCAGCACCGCCTCCTTCCCGTTACCCAGTGTGGCTTTCGGCCGTCCTTCTCTTCCAACGACCTTCTCCTTCACCTCACTCATCTTCTTTCCGACCAGCTTAATTCCCGTCGCTCCGCAATCTTCCTCTCCCTGGACCTCGAACGACCTTATGACCACGTATGGCATTCCAGTCTCCTCTTCAAGCGCCAAACCTTCGCCCTTCCCATTAACTACGTCCGTCTGATCGGCTCCTTCCTCTCCCGCTGTCCTTCCTATGTCACCATCCATAACACAGATTCCTACACATTTTCCCCTCCGCCGGTGTGCCCCAAGGCTCCGTCCTCTCCCCCCTTCTGTACCTTTTGTACACAGCGGACATGCCACCGCCGTCACCCCCCGTCCACCTTCTCCAGTTTGCCGATGACACCGCCATTCTTGCCCTTGCCCCCACGCTGCAGCGCTCCCAACACCTTCTCCAATCCCGTCTTGACCGGTTCACCACTTGGTGGAACCAGTGGTTGCTCGAGGTCAATCCCTCCAAAACCCAGGCGATCATTGTAGGCAAAACCACCCATTCCTTCCGCCTCCTTGATTTCTATCTCACCATCTATGGCCATCCTATCGCCCTCACTCCCACCCTTAAGTACCTTGGCATCACCCTCGACCGTCGCCTCTCCTGCATTACCCATCTCCGGACAATCCAAGCCAAGGCACGCTCCCGACTCCATCTCCTCAAGCTCCTTTCCGGCCGTACGTGGGTTCTGGACCCCTCCACCATCCTCCACACCTATAAATCCCTCATCTGCCCTATCCTTTGTTATGCCCATCTGGCATGGATCTCCGCTTCCCCCCCCCCTACCTTTTATAAATCCCTCCAAATCCTTGAACGCCATGCACTCCGCCTCACCTATGCCATCCGTCTCCCCTCCCCCATGCGGATCCTGTACGATCTCATCCCCTTACCCCACCTCCTCCTTTTCCTTGAGAGGATACAGATCCTGTACACCTCCCACAAAGTTGATCCTCCTTATCCGCTTGTCTCACCCATCCTCTCCCACCCCCACCCACTGCCGCACATGTATTCCCACGTCCCACCCATTCTCCACCTCTCCATCCTCCTTACCCTCTCCCAAGGTGGCTTCCGCCAGCTCCCCCTCCCTGATGATGGCCTCCTCCCCTCCATCTACCCCTCCTATCAACTTTGATCCTCGCCCATCATTTTCTGTGTCCTTTCCTTTAGGCACCCTCCCTCCCTTCTCTTTTGCTTTTCCCCCATCCCCTCCCTCCATGCCTCTTCCCCCGGGCTTCCCCTCCCCCTTCCTCCCTCCCCCTATCTCCCATGCCCCTGGCACCTCTGCTCTCCCCTCTTCCTCTCCCAGTCCCCTTCCTCCTCCTCCTCTCTTGGCAGGTCCCCGGACTCGCACACGCTCAGTGAACATTCGCGCGCCAGAGATCTTCACCATCAGTGCCTCGTGTGTGTGCCTTCGTTTGTGTTTAGTGTTTGTTCGCCGTCACGCCACCACTGTTCACGTGTGCCGTCGCCATCATCCATGTTATGTGCACCGTGTCATCTAGTGTTCGTGATGTTTTTCGTCCAGCGCGAACGGCTCCATGTTTTTTTTTTTTTTTAGTGTCTACATTTTTTGCCCACTGTTTTGATTGTATTCCCTGTGCCACCTATATGTACTACTTATTGTCAAACTCAAGGCTGAAGAGCGGCGTACTGTGCTGCTGACAGCCCACCTTTGTATTAGGTGTTTAAAATTACAATAAAGAAAAAAAATCACGATTTTCACGTCAACGACTTTCCTGGGCTGAAAACCGTAAATTTACAATGTTTTGTTACATCTCAAGCGGTAATAACTCAGATTATTCAATGGAAATGACAGGAAAAATCAAGTGAACTTTGAGACTTGATTCTGCGCACACCAGGAAGTAACTCGTCGATCACACAGTTGCCAAAGAAACCTTGCCTTGTTGCCAAATCTCAGTTACATTACCAGCAGTAAAAATGCGAACCGCTGTGATCCTACAGTGGGCTGGGAAATGAGCATAGCTGGCGTGTCAAAGACGCGGCTGCTGTGGCCTGGAAAACGTAATCCGTCTGATTTCCATTTGCGTAACTATGATTAGGAACTGAGGCATAGTTACTAATAATACTCAGAACTAACTGGAAACTAAGCATCAAAAATCAGTACCTCTCATAGCTGTTTTTACGAGGTGCATTCAAGTTCTAAGGCCTCCGATTTGTTTTTTCTGGACTGGAAAGAGATAGAAACATGCGCATTGTTTTAAAATGAGGAGGTGTTCACTGTCAATACGTCCCAGAGCAGCACCGTAAGGCAGATGGAATTTTACCGCCAGCGGCGAGAATGACAACTGTTTTAAATACTTAAAATGGCGACGTTTTCCTTACGTGAACAGCGTGCAATCATTCGTTTTCTGAATCTGCGTGGTGTGAAACCAATTGAAATTCGTCGACAGTTGAAGGAGACATGTGGTGATGGAGTTATGGATGTGTCGAAAGTGCGTTCGTGGGTGCGACAGTTTAATGAAGGGAGAACATTGTGTGACAACAAACCGAAACAACCTCGGGCTCGCACAAGCCAGTCTGACGACATGATTGAGAAAGTGGAGAGAATTGTTTTGGGGGATCGCCGAATGACTGTTGAACTGATCGCCTCCAGAGTTGGCATTTCTGTGGGTTCTGTGCACACAATCCTGCATGACGACCTCAAAATGCGAAAAGTATCATCCAGGTGGGTGCCACGAATGCTGACGGACGACCACACGGCTGCCCGTGTGGCATGTTGCCAAGCAATGTTGACGCGCAACGACAGCATGAATGGGACTTTCTTTTCGTCGGTTGTGACAATGGATGAGACGTGGATGCCATTTTTCAATCCAGAAACAAAGCGCCAGTCAGCTCAATGGAAGCACACAGATTCACCGCCACCACAAAATTTCGGGTAACCGCCAGTGCTGAAAAAATGATGGTGTCCATGTTCTGGGACAGCGAGGGCGTAATCCTTAACCATTGCGTTCCAAAGGGCACTACGGTAACAGGTGCATCCTACGAAAATGTCTTGAAGAACGAATTCCTTCCTGCACTGCAACAAAAACGTCCGGGAAGGGCTGCGCGTGTGCTGTTTCACCAAGACAACGCACCCGCTCATCGAGCTAACGTTACGCAACAGTTTCTTCGTGATAACAACTTTGAAGCGATTCCTCATGCTCCCTACTCACCTGACCTGGCTCCTAGTGACTTTTGGCTTTTTCCAACAATGAAAGACACTCTCCGTGGCCGTACATTCACCAGCCGTGCTGCTATTGCCTCAGCGATTTTCCAGTGGTCAAAACAGACTCCTAAAGAAGCCTTCGCCGCTGCCATGGAATCATGGCGTCAGCGTTGTGAAAATTGTGTACGTCTGCAGGGCGATTACGTCGAGAAGTAACGCCAGTTTCATAGATTTCAGGTGAGTAGTTAATTAGAAAAAAACATCGGAGGCCTTAGAACTTGAATTTACCTCGTATATTTCTTTCGTAAGTGTACTCAAAACTAAGAAACTCATTGACAGAGGTTTTCGTACCTCGCCGATAGCCGAGCACAAAAAACAAATAAAAATACAAAAAGTGTATGTGTGTGTATGTGTGTGTGTGTGTGTGTGTGTGTGTGTGTGTGTTGTGTGAGGGAGAAAGAGAGAGAGAGAGAGACAGAGAGACAGAGAGAAATAAAAAAGAATGAGAGAGAGAGAGTAAGAAATTGTTGTAAAAAAATTGAATCATGGTATGTAAAGAATTATTTCATTAAAATGATACGTTCCACATCATTAAGAAATGTCGTGTTCATAATCTATGGAACAAGTACTTCCTGCGTGTTGTGCACGCCTGACCTATTCAAGGGGACCCTACATATCTCCACCCGATAGCGGAGGTCGAGAAATTTGCACCCCATTTATCGGCAGAATCTTCTGAGACTCTGGTTCAAGCCTTCCACTCGGCTTCAAACCAGGGGACCGCTATCGATTCTGGGAACGACAATACAAATAATTAGCTCAGATTCCACCCCGTGAGCGAGGCTTTCCGCCTTTACCAACTCCGCCAACCGCCTGCATGAAATGAGGATGACCTCTGAACCCAGACGGCAGCAGTCATTGTGCCGATGTGAGCACCAATTTGCAATCGGGTGCACCCAGTGCTCTCTATCGTCGCCGGCAGGGCCTCCTCCACATCTCGGATGAGACCCCCCCGGCAAGCAGACAGAGTGAACACTTGCCTTCTTCCCCGATCTTTCTGCTATTTCTCTAAGGGGCTCCATCACCCGCCTATCATTGGAGCTCCTAATCACTAATAAACCCCTGCTCGGACCTTGCTGAGGGAGCGGCCACGTCGAATGAGAGGGTCTGCAGATTCGAACATTGCAAGAGTCACAGCTGTGTGCCGCGGCAGGTCGAACAAGTTTGCGAGACCTTGTTGTGATGATAACAAAAAAAAAAATTGTTCAAATGGCTCTAAGCACTATGGGACTTAACATCTGAGGTCATCAGTCCCCTAGACTTAGAACTACTTAAACCTAACTAACCTAAGGACCTCACTCACATCCATGCCCGAGGCAGGATTCGAACCTGCGACCATAGCAGTAGCGCGGTTCCAGACTGAAGCGCCTAGAACCGCTCGGCCACAACGGCCGGTCGATGATAACAGACTCCTCGCCAAAGGACTCATCGTCCTTTTGTTCACTGCCTGGTGCCCGAAGACATTCTGCAAGGGCCTACGAATCTGTACCATTCTCTGTTTGTCCGCCAAAAGAAACTCACGACAGCTCTCTGTTCGGAACGAATTTAAGTAACACACGCCATTTTGAATGCTACATATAGAGCCGCTACCTGTCGGAACTTTATAAAACTAAAAGGACTGAAGCGGGGATATTCAATGTCCCACAAAAAATTCCGCATTTTTCAACCGAAACTGACCGTCAAAAAACGTATTGCATTACTTTTTGGAGTCCTCATCTAAATCAGCCACCGCTGCCATCGGCGTGGCGAAGCATCTTCGTACGCTGGCCAACTCGTGAGGTCACGTGCTGAGGTTAGCATTCCCCAACGTACTGAGTCAGAGACACCATTAACAGTTAAATTTGTAGACCAAAAGTTTTGTAAGCACATACCTTTACATTTCTGTATATTTGGATCAAGATCGCAGTCTTTGCACCACTTTGATATGTTTGAATATTTGTTTATCGTTTTTCATGTAGTACTACATTACAGATAACTGCAGAATGTGCAAAAAATTTGAGGTTACCATTGTGTGCCAGGTCAAAATATACACCGAGAATAACAACAGTTCCACTACACTTCATTGGAGCACACCTTCAAACTACCTCTGTCAATGACCCTACATCAAAGATAATAAGCTGTATTCTTCCTGCCCAAAAATCATCCACCCAGTCAACAATTTTACCTGATATCCGAATGACTGTACATTTGTTAATAAAAGTTGGTGTGGTAAAGAGTCCTAAGCTTCTCGAAACCCAAGAAATGCTGCGTCTTCCTGACCCTCGTATTTCAGGGTATAATGTGTGAAAAGACAGAGTTCGATTTAGCATGAGTAATGTTTTCTGATTCTACGCTGGTTGCATGAATGAAGTAGTTCTGTTCAAATTACCTCACTGTGTTTGAGCTGAGAATACGTATCGGCTGTAATTTTTACTGAACACGTATACACCAAGCTTTTCGTTGCTGCCACTAAAGATTCACCACATTCTTACATCAAGTCTCTTCCCGATACTGGCACTAATCACATATCACATCCTGTGACGTTCATGAGTTTCTCATTACGTCGTCCAGTTTCATAATCTGACTAGAATTCACTTGCAGAAAACATGTATCGTGAGATCGAATAATGCAAGTAATAGAGAGGCGACAATTTTCAGCATGCTATTTTTATTCGTTCTTCTTATCTCTCCAGTACCACTTAGGAAATAGAACAAGAAAGACAGCGAACATCTTAAATTTTAGGTTGGTACGTCGCAAACATTCTAATTTGAGCTTTAGTGAAAAGTCTTGTTAATTGTGCACACATTCGAAAACGTGACTTAAAGCCTGTTTTCCTTACCCAAATGCACGGTATTCATAATTGGCTGAGTGGAGCAAAGTACTTTTTCTTTGTTCTCTGCTGTAAGTGATTCGCGGAGGAGTTCTCCTCTCTGAGGGAAGCGGCTGGATGGGCCTGCCGCCCTGAGCAGAGGGATCTTGACAGGTCTGCAGAGTGGTGCAGGGTGGTGGCTGGGGGGGGGGGGGGGGGGGGAAGGGGGAGGGGGGGCGAGGAGCGGGCATCATGGGAAATCAGCCAAGTGGGCCCGCCCGCTTCGGCGGCTGACGCTCGGAAGGCCGTCGGACACAGTGGCCAAACAAAGGAAGCTGATCTGCGAGGCTTCGTCGACTCGTGTAACCTGCTAAAGTAGGCTACCAAGGCCTTATCTACGTGTTACCCAAGACGAAGGATTAAAATGTGTCTGAGAGAAAAGATTTTTTTCCGTATTTTCATTTTTCTCCAGTCTGTCTACATCCACGCGACTTTACCTGCCACTTTCGACACCTCTATTCAAATGAGCTGAATAAAGTAGGACACATGTTATGATATCTAATAGTTCCAATTTTGATCTTCGCTTTTCAGTCTATGACAACATGTGATCGTTAGACTACGGTAGGACACGCTGCACTGACACACAGTTCCTGGCATTCCTACTACGTCATATCTTTTTCTTACAGTAACTGTGCACAAGATGTAAACTCCGAGATATTAAATATGAGTACTCGTAACAAGCTAGTGGAGATTAATTGGCGAAGAACACTTTTTCTCCCATAGTGTAATTGATTTTGTTTCGAATATTTTTTTAGAGGTCCCTTTTGAGGGAATGTCTCGTGAAACCTCACTTTGCTTCGGCAGCTGCTTATTATTATCCCTTACACTTCAATACAACTACGAACTTTGTATTTTGCGTGTTGCATGTAGTGGGTATACGAACAGCATTTCTTCCAGGCAGACATCTGGAACAGGTATACTGCATACGGAACTCCCAAGTGCAATGTTTTCTCTCCGCGGATTCGTTCTGTTAGTTAGATGTTATAGCATTGACTGCAGTATTAGAATATGACATATACAATATGAAGGATCAACTTTCGCATAATGTGTTGTGTTTTTCTATGAACCATAACCTACTACCTCATACATTTTGCTTTCAAAGGAGAAAGTCATAGTTCTTCTTAATTTACAGTTGCAGTAATGTGAAAAAGACTTTTTAATACTCAACAGAAACCGATAGTAATAATAAAATGATGACTGACTTTAATTAATTTGGTTAACACAGGTGGTGGCTGGAATATGGTATGACTTGATTGTAACTATCATCAAGAAAAATTAGGTATATTATGTGAGACGCACAGGCGTATATGAACAGATTCGCCATCAAAATTAGAATTACATCAATCGCTTTCCTTCTATTATAGATTTCCTTGCAGCAAGTGATGACCAAAGTCATTAACTGTAGAATCTGGGGTTGAGATGTTGCTTAATTTTGACAACAAACTGCAAAAATAGTTGAAAGAACTTATCTCCTGTTTAGGAAGAGCGAAACTGGAGGTTTTCTTTGATTTGTTGAAATCGCTTGTGGCTATCGTAAAGAGTGCGGCTTAAAATGTTCACATGTGTGTGAAATCTTATGGGACTTAACTGATAAGGTCATCAGTCCCTAAGCTTACACACTACTTAACCTAAATTATCCTAAGGACAAACATACACACCCATGCCCCAGGGAGGACTCGAACCTCCGCCAGGATCAGCCGCACAGTTCATGACTGCAGCACCTAGACCGCTCGGTTAATCCCGCGCGGCTTAGGCGGCTTATGGTGAAAAAAGTGTGACATTATGGCCGTCGAATGTACTACGCTACGTACATTCGAGGGACAGCATGTCGTTAAGCGATGTGTCAAAAGTAGTTCACACCTGTGATAAAAGTGGCTCAGTTCGTCTTATATCAAGGACTGTGGCTAGCTGAGCGCTACCTTGCGTCGACAACGTGACTGACATTGTTTGTCCAAATCGTCCTCATGAAATTTAATTGATTACTAGCCCTGCTCTCTAGCCTAAAGATAAAACTGTGCAACAGTGTTTTGATTATTGAACTCCAGAACGAGCCGTCAGAGATTGCACTTTGTTAGCATGTTACGGAATTTTCTCACACAGGGTACAGTACGCTATAGACTACGCGATATGCCCTTGGGTACACTTTGTCAGGAAGTTGAACGAAGTATATTGAATGAAGTACCTTTATTAGTAATGTTTATTTTCACAAATAGAATATTTGGATGCAGGATAAAAAAAAGGCAGATGTACACATGTATGAGACCTTAAAACATTGTTCAGCCTAAGAGGCCGAGCGGTTCTAGGTGCTTCAATAAGGAACCACGCGACCACAACGGTCGCAGGTTCGAATCCTACGTCGGGCGTGGATGTGTGTGATGTCCGTAGGTTAGTTAGGTTTAAGTAGTTCTAAGTTTTAGGGGACTGATGACCTCAGAATTTAAGTCCCATAGTGCTCAGAGCCATTTTTGAACCATTGTTCAGCGAATTTTATTTCTTCGCATCTAGGTAGCAAACTCGGACATAAGGAAGAACTGGTGATTAACAAATCTAATGAAGCGTGTGTAAAATGCATTACATATAATGATTGCACTAAGGCATACACACATCAGAAAAAGCTTTGCATCACCTCGGTTCCGAGAGTTGCGGAACCTGTGCCGAAAATTGGAATAGAAATCAACATAAACATCATTTCCGCTCTTTTTATTGCTCATGAAAACCACACATAGAATGTTTTACCACCACGACACCTTTAGAGGTGATAGTTCAGATTGCTGTACACACCGGTACCACAAATACCCAGTAGCACGTCCTCTTGCACTGATGCATGCCTGTCTTCGTCGTGGCATATCATCCACAAGTTCATCAAGGAACTGTTGGTGCATATTGTCCCAGTCCTCAACGGCGATTTGGCGTATATCTCTCAAAGTGGTAGGTGGGTCACGTCGTCCATAAACAACCCTTTTCAATTCATCCCTGGCACGTTCGACAGGTTTCATGTCTGGAGTATATGCTGGCCACTCTAGTCGAGCTATGTCGCTATCCTGAAGGAAGTCATTCACAAGATGTACACGATGGGCGCGCGAATTGTAGTCCATGAAGACGAATGCCTCACCATTATGCAGCCGATATGGTTGCATTATCAGTCTGATGATGGGATTCACGTATCGCACAGCCGTTACGGCGCCTTCCATGACCACAAGGGACGTACGTCGGCCCATCATAATGCACCCCAAAACAGCAGCGAACTTCCACCTTGTGGCACTCGCTGCACAGTGTGTCTAAGGCGTTCAGCCTGACCGGATTGCCTCCAAAGACGTCTCCGACGATTGTCTGGTTGCAGGCATACGCGACACTCATCGGTGAAGAGAGCGTGATGCCAGTCCTGACCACGCGAGGTGGTTCAATGGTTAGCACACTGGACTTGAATTCGGGACGACGACGGTTAAATCCCGCGTCCGGCAATCCTGATGAAGGTTTTTCGTGATTTCCCTAAATCGCTTCAGGCAAATGCCGAGATGGTTCCTTTGAAATAGCACGGCCGATTTCCTTCCACATCCTTCCTTACTCCGATGAGAACGATGACCTCATAGTTTGGTCTCGTGCACCAACTCAACCCAATCCAATCCAACCCCAGTCCTGAGAGGTCCATTCGGATTGTTGTTGGGACCATCTGTATGTACCACGCTGCATGGTACCGTGGTTGCAAAGATGGACCTCGCCATGGACGTCGAGAGTCAAGTTGCCCATCATGCCGCATATTGAACCCAGTTTCAGTCGTAACACGACGTCCTGTGGCTGCACGAAAAGCATTATTGTACCTGCTGGCTTTGCTGTCAGTGTTCCTCCGAACCATAATCCTTAGGTACCGGTCATCCACTGCAGTAGTATCACTTGCGTGGCCTGAGCGAGGCATGTCACTGACAGTTCCTGTCTCTCTATATCTTTTCCATGTCCGAGCAACATCTCTTTAGTTCACTTCGAGACGCCTGGACCCTTCCTTGTTGAGAGCTCTTCCTGGCACAGAGTAACAATGCGGACGCGATCGAACCGCGGTATTGACCGTCTTGGCATGGTTGAACTACAGACCACACGAGCCGTGTACTTGCTTCCTGGCGGAATGACTGGAACCGATCGGCTGTCGGACCCTCTCCGTATAATAGGTGCTGCTCATACATGTTGTTTACATCTTTGGCCGGATGTTGTGGCATCTCTGAACAGTCAAAGGGACTGTGTCTGTGATACAATATCAAGAGGCAACGTCTATCCACAGGAGTTGTGGGAACCGCGGTGATTCTAAACTTTTTTTGTACTTGTGTATACGTAGGGAAAAGTGGTAGACAATTTCACGAAAGATTTCAAGAATATCTTAAGTTTCATAAGCCCTAATCGGCTTTAATAATGCACTTACACGAAGCGGGCCGAGCATGACAAGTCCTTCAGAAAGTTTACTACTACTTCATAAAAAAGAAAAATTTTACATTTCGAATTTGTTAGAGTAATTTTTTTTCTAATCCATTGTGGCTTGGTAATATAGTAACTTCGCATTGTGATACATATTAAGAGGCCTAATTTGAAGAAAGCTCTTTACATTGGCTCGAAAAGGGATTTCACCTGGTTAGGGCACCATCTTCATATATATATACAGTTAAATGCAATGTCATATCAGCACAGAGCACATCCATGCCCATAAACTGTGAACACGAGCACAGCACAGAATGCTGGCGGCCGACCCGCGCTCACACAGTGAACACAAAGTACGGAAGACTCAGCCTTGCTTGTCATGACTACATGGCGTCACATAGTCCACCAGATAGTTTCCGCTCAGCCGGCCGTCTTAGTCGCTTGGGAGCGCCGCTTCTTCTCTTCCCAACATCGTCTGCCCTGCTGTCACACCGGTACGAAAGTGACACCTTATACCAATCCATACATTAATATTCATTACACCCTGCTTGCTCATGTTAGTAGTAGTGACTATTTTATAACCAGTACGGTGGTTTAAAAAAATTCTTTATAGTCCTCTCACTATAAAATATATTTTCCTGTTTCAGATGGTTGAGAATCTCAAACCGACGGTCTCTAACTACATGATCCACGGAACAGCCATTTTAACGAAATTTATGGATGACGTCTTCGTCACCAAGGAAATGTAGACAATACAACTTGAGTAGCTTGAGTAGGAGCGGTTGGTATACCTATGGCCTTTGAACATTATGAGTAGATTTAAGATATTATCTTCATTAATTTTAATTATTTACGAAGTTGAGACATTGTATATTACTCTTTCTACCATGTAGGTTGCACCTCATGATGCCCCTTTAGGCTCTGAAACCGATTGCGTGTCAACATAAGACCAACTTTGTCAGATGTTAGCGGAATTCTGCTTAACATCGTGTAGTTAAGGTAAGAATAAAGTCACACAGATTCAGGTTAGCAGCGTGATTTGTCTCTCTGGCACGGAAAATACGAGCATGGAAAATACTGGCAAATGCGGCAGATACTCTGCCGAACCTGATAAGGTGAAATTACCAAAACTGTATGAGAGGCGGTTCGACTGACGCCTTTCAGCGTGGCTGGCTAGATGCCGTGTGTTGACCGGGCAGGTAAGATGAGGAGCAGCATCTGGGCAGCCTAGGGAGATGGGGGAAGCTTTCTTAAAATAATCACCACGATAATCGTAGTAAGCAGTATAACCCCAAGATTGCAGACTTGGATTTATTAAATGCGACGGAAATGAGAACGAGATTTTTCCTTCGAAGTATCAACTTTATTATCGTAGGAAGTCGATCATGCTTTGGTGATATATTGTGAATATGTGGGAAATAAGACACAAATGTATACTATTATAATACTGCGATAATGATTTTTTCTGTATTATATTATATGCTTTACAGTGAAGTGAAGGGTTTTACGAAAGTTCATGTTTGTCATCTGGCGAATGCTGAATTAGGATTTCATACCATTCCTTCTCAGTTCGAAACCTCTCTGTCCAAGACTTTTCCTGCGGGAGTATCTTCTTGAAAAGAACGGTAAAGTTCTATAACAGCCAGTTCTGTAATGAGTAGGGAGGAAAGGGAAGAGAGAGAGAGAGAAAGAGAGATACATGTAATTTCTATGGCTTTTCAACTCCGCAAAACTTAAATTATTGAAATCAGAGCATGGATTTACGCAAGGAAAAATAAAAGTCTTTAGAAATCATATGTTACAGGTATCGTACCGTTAAAAGAATATTACCTGAATTACATGTATTTCATACTGTCGTGGAGGATGTGATATATGTCAATACATCAACATAAGTGCAGTAATGGACATTTTAAAGGAATTATATAATTTTTTTTATAAATATATAGACACTGGTTCAACTACCAGAGATTAATGCGTAAAGCTTTACGCTCTTCGTTTATTAGTTATAGAATAAGTCACCTTTCGCTGTTATCCTGTCCTAGCGTTAAGACGTGTTGTGCCACTTCTTACTGATAAAATTGGGTTAAATAATGAAAGTGATTTTGAAGCAGAGCGATTTCGTCTTTTGTGATACCATGGGTCCCAGCTCCTGAAATTCTGGAAATTTATTACTATTATTTTAATTTTATGCAGAGAATTTAGATGGAGGCGACGATCTTCACGGCGACGCTGATCCACAATAGAGGTACTTGAATGTGTTCATCTTTTTCCTATCGTGGCCGCTACCGTCAGTTTCAATACATTTGCCGCGACATTCAGAACCTTTCTTTACATTTAATTTCGAAGTCCACGCATTTACGTTCTAAGATAAATAAATGCATTTAACTGTAACTCTTTTTATCCAGGCCACGTGGGATGATTACACTCAAAATGTACGTGCCTCTATCCCCTTCGTATGTTCACATACATTTGAGTGTGTACAAGCGTAACTATATTTAAGACTCATTTCCTGCACAGTATTAGCGCTTTGTTTTTCACCCTCTTATTTGATGTAGTCAGTCGGCCGTATTCTTTAATAACATTATTTGTAATATTCAGTGGCTTAGTTTCCACAATTGATCTTTGCCTGTGTCGCAACAGCGCTTCACGCGAAGTATTTATTACTCGGTATCCACAGTAACTTTTATTTCAAAATTTCGACGACCGACTGAATAAAGATTTTTCTAACAATAACAATAGCAAAACATAATAATATAAGAGGACGCGTTATAACGTCACGTAAAATACAGGCTGGATAAATGACTTCGGCGTTACCTAGTGAAAAGAATTGTCTGATTTAAAAATAAAAGTTAACCGTGCTGGATTAGCCGAGCGGTCTAGGGTGCTGCAGTCATGGAATGTGCGGCTGGTCCCGGCGGAGGTTCGAGTCCTCCCTCGGGCACGGGTGTGTGTGTTTGTTCTTAGGATAATTTAGTTTAAGTGGTGTGTAAGCTTAGGGACGGATGACCTTAGGAGTTAAGTCCCTTAAGATTTCACACACATTTGAACATTTGAAAAATAAAAGTTATACGGGATGAATATGCATGCTAAAACTTTACGCTAATCATAAACTTTTCAAATAGCTTCGCTGTGAATCAAGCACATTCAAATAATTATCATAGTTCTCCAGTGATCAATTATTGTGGTACTGGAGAGCTATGCAAAATATCGTATAATGTTAATGAATGAATGTAAAACAACATGTTAAGTAACGTATCGATCTACTTCAAAATGTCAAAGAATCTGTAAACATAGATATTTTGACATTTTTCATTGTTAAAATTCACCATTACGTTACTTTTTTGAGTCCAAAACAATCTATAAAACTATATGAAGTAACATTAGCTCTTCACAGCTGTACTAACATCAAGAAGCCGAGTTTCAGCACTGCATAGTCTAGTTATTTTTATTGTTGACTGTGACCGGGGACGATACACGCTCTTATCAATGTGGGAGCTACAAGCTGATCCCTGTTACATGATTGCAGTTTTACTGAGGCTGACTGAGATGGAATAAGGTCTGTCAACCAAGTACCTTTTGCCAGGCACTTGTGTGTGATTTGCAGAGTATCGAAGTAGATATAGATGAGACCACTTAAAGAAAGTCTTGCATGACGAGAATATGTGTTCCACAAGAAAGAAGTGACCTCAACTCGAGAAAGAGCTACGCCAAGCTTCAAAGATTGCAGCCGCTTGCGTCCGCGGAAACATAGCATGCAAGCAAGCAACCGACCGTCAGCCGTGGTGGATACCGGCCGAAGCCATTATAAACAGCTTTCATTTTTTGCCGCAGTCAGTAGAACGTATAGAAGCATCGCCGAACAAGCGGCCATTTATTGATGACTCGTTCTCTGGCACGGGCAATGGGGGAGGAAATCTGAAAAAAAAGAGATAAAAAGGAGGAGGGGGAGGCTGAAGGAAGCGCTGACGTCACAGCTGCACAGAGGGCGCGCTCGCGCCGTTCAAATAATTAAATGCAAATATTTGAACGCGCTTCCAGGGGAAGTTCAGCGCCGCAGGCGAGGCCGTCCAAATGGAAAATGCAGTTCAGCGAGCTTCATGGGCGAATGCGTCACTTCCCAGAGTCTGCGCTTTTACCGACGATTCCGAAGAAGCGACTTTGCTAGTTCTGTCATATACGTGTCTGTCTGAGGTATCGCTTGCATCGACTTGCCTGTTACTTTAAAAACAACGTTTAATTTTATAAAACAGAGCGTGGTCCGTAGTAAGCTACAATTTTAACGTCCTTTTCTTAAATCGTGTGATTAGCTGATTTTGACCATAAGCCATTTTCAAGCACATGGGTGACATTACATATTAGATTCTTTGACTTAACACATGCAAACCGGACATCATACAGTGATGTGATAAGTCATTGGATACCTCCCAAGATCGTGTGGGACCTCCTTTTAACCAGCGTAGTGTAGTATCTAGACGAGGCATGGACTCAACAAGACTTTGAAAGTCCCCTAAAGAAACCATGAGCTATGCTTTTTCTACAGCCGTCCATAACTGCGGTGCAGGATGTTGTGCACGCACTGACTGCTCAGTTTTGTTTGATGGTATTCATGTTAAACAATCTAGGTCGCCAAATCATTCGGTAGAATATTTCAAACCGTTCTTCAAACAATCACGAGGTCCTGTGCCATTTCATCCTTGTCTGGGAATATGACGTCCATGAATGGCTAAGTATGGTATCCAGTCAATGATTGGTTCAATTGAACCAGAGGGCAAAGTCCATTCCATGTAAACACAGTCCACACCATCATGGAGCCACCATGAGCTTGCAGAGTGCCTTGTTGACGAAGTGGGTCCATGGCTTCGTGGGGTCCGCGCCACACACGAAATCTACCACCAGGTCTTACCAACTGAATTGGGGACTCATCTGAGCAGTCTACTGTTTTCCAGTCTTCTAGGGCCCAACCGGTATTTCCACGAGTTCAGGAAAGTTGTTGCAGGCGATGTGCTGCAAAGTAACACGAGTCGGCTATCTCCTGCCATAGCGTATTAACGACAAATTCCGCCACACTGTCGTATATGATACGTTCGTCGTATATCCCACATTGATTTCTGCGGTTATTTCACGCAGTATTGATTGTATGTTAGCACTGATAACTCTACATCAACGCGTCTACTCTCGGTCGTCAAGTGAAGACCGTCGGCTAAGAAGTTCTTCGTGGCATTTTCGGCTGCCTCTTAACACTACGGATCTGGCAATGTTGAATTCCCTAACGATTTCTGAAATAGAACGTCGAATCGTCTAACTCCAGTCACCATTCCCCGTTCAGAGTGTGATAACTCCCGTCCTGCAACCATAATCACGTCAGATACCTTTCCACATGTATCACCTTAGCGCAATTGAGAGCTCCGCTAATGCACTGCCCATTTGTAAGTTGTGAACACGATACTACCGCCATCTGTATATGTGCATATCGCTATCCCTCAACGTTTTTTACTTCGCAGAATTGACCCTGTAAAGAAAAATGTTACAATCTCATATGTCAGACGTTAGTAACAGTACTCTTAAGTTCTACAGCTTTACAGGCTGTATGTAGACGATACGTTCGTGATGTGGCTGCATGGTGAAGAAAACTTCATTGTTACAAAATGTGAAATGTAACAGCCAGTCACCTGGGTACGTTCGCTCTCCAATTGACTCACACTTACACACAGGAAAAGAAAGACATACTTTTGCAGTCAGTTTATGTATAATGTACACAGAGTATAACTGCACAAAAGCTAAAATAATATAACAGGAAACCGCGGGTGCTTGTCCAGTCGGAAATTTAAAGAAGAAGCAATAACTCTGGAAACACATAAAAATCTGCCTTCTACGAAACTATGTAGAAAATCGAACATCACGCAGTACCACGTTCTATACACAGTCTTCTAAAGTAGAAGGTAGGTCAGCTGGTAAGTTGTTTGCAACTCTAATATCTTCATATAAACTATATTCTATTAAAATGTGGAATACAGAAAACCAGTACACGACAAGCACTGTATACTGGTGGATCCTCCTACCGGCGAAGGAATTCATGCATCAGATTGCAGTGCTGTAGCCAGTGGCCGGAACAAAGAATACAATGGCCGCGTCGTTTGTTTCATCGAGCACAACTTGTTTTTCCTCAACCATAACCACGACCCCTCCCACAGAAGTATGGTCTTCTGCCTCAACAGTGAGGTAATTGTATGTACAGCGGCAAAAATTCAGATATCGTATCTTCCAGGGACGCATTCCTAGTTCCTTCGTCTGCTGCTTCTTTACTCTGTATTCCCACTTTCCTTGGAACCCAGCAGAATGACAGCCTCCTTGCCGGCCGCTGTGGCCGAGCGGTTCTAGGTGCTTCAGTTAGGAACCACGCTGCTGCTACTGTCACAGGTTCGAATCCTGCCTCGGGCGTGGATGTGTGTGATGTCCTTAGGTTAGTTAGGTTTAAGTAGTTTTAAGTCTAGGGGACTAATGACCTCAGATATTAAGTCCCATAGTGCTTGGAGCCATTTGAACCACTTTCGAACAGCCTCCTTGTTGGTAAAAGGTGTCCTGGATCATCTGAATACAATAATTTACCCGTTTCACTGGCTGTAGAGCTCCGTCGATGTGCATTACATTGTTTCAACAAATACAGTTTCTAGCCATTTTGTTATGTACTTTTATTTATGCTAATGCTC
The DNA here is from genome assembly GCF_021461385.2 of Schistocerca piceifrons. Taxonomy (NCBI): domain Eukaryota; kingdom Metazoa; phylum Arthropoda; class Insecta; order Orthoptera; family Acrididae; genus Schistocerca; species Schistocerca piceifrons. Next base: position 641,632,116 of record NC_060142.1, read on the forward strand.
GGTTCGGGCTTTCATTCACCTTAAGTTAGCGGAATACATAATTGACTTTTCTGTCAGTACATAGTTTCAACATCAACACCAAATTCAGTGCTGCAGATTTCTACTGTGCTCACTGCTATTTCGATTTTCGCTTTTGCCGAATCGGCAACTTAGCCGATAATGGTCCGCTTTTGTGTGCAGTAGAAGTAGAAAAAGGGGTGTGCCACATCTATAAAAGCGAAAACTGGAATAACATCAAACAAAGTAGAAAGGAAGCTGCAGCATACAATTTGCAGTCGATGTTCTAATTAAAAAATGGTTCAAATGGCTCTGAGCACTATGCGACTTAACTTCTGAGGTCATCAGTCGCCTAGAACGTAGAACTAATTAAACCTAAATAACCTAAGGACATCACACACATCCATGCCCGAGGCAGGATTCGAACCTGCGACCGTAGCGGTCGCTCGTCTCCAGACTGTAGCGCCTAGAACTGCACGGGCACTCCGGCCGGCGATGTTCTAATTATCTACTGAATCAAGACCCAAATATGTATTACGCAAACTGAAGATGAGTGAAAACACGAAATGCGTATTAGTCTAAATGAAAGTGCATAACAGAGTGGTGGGTTTCTGTATTTATTAAAATAACTCCTGAATACACTTTCTTGTTGCGTGCATGTAAAGTAGTCCCTAAGGAGTCGGTGCAGAGGAGGAATGTATTAGCATGAATACACCGCATCTTCAAGATAACATATAATACGTCACCATGCAGTGTGACTGTATTAGATAAGCGAATCTCGATAACATATTCTGCAAATAACATGTAATGTTTTTGGCTAATTCGCATTATGATGATATGCGCCAAATCTCAAATATGACACTGGTTTATTGAGAGACAGTTTTTCCAGCCTGTGACACTTGCAAACTATAATATTGTAATATATGAGACAAACTCGTCGGAGCTTAATGGCATCATGACCAAGCTCTAAGTGCTTAATTGATCACGTCAAATGATTGAGACAGAAGTTTTCTCGCCTCGCACTGGTTGACAGAGCATGCTGTTATGAGGAAGCATCTACTTTTCTGGCGTCTGACTGGTTAGCTATGAGAATGGAGACTCCAGAACGGCCTCACACAAACAGGTGGAGCCAATGTGGTGCGTGCAGAAGACATTTCGTTTTATTTCGGTTGTATCTCATTATCATGAAGTTTCAGATTACGAGTGGTACACATCTCAGTACGATAGTTCGCCATGGGGCGATCGGTGTGGTTGAAAATGAACACATTCTGTACACTACGAACACAGACTAGACACTTTTATTGTTCCGAGATGACTGCTTTCAACAGCCTTATGCTGCCATCATCTAATCTTCTGGAATGTGTTATAAAACTGCCGTGTCTCATTACATGAAGTAAAAGCATAAAAGGCACTCCCCACGTATACATGTCTTGCCGGCAGTGTAATGCTGTGCGGCAAACTTGTGAGAATCTTGTTCACCACCAACAAGCATGGACGATACGAGATTTTATGGTGTTTGTGCATTTTATCATCTGCGTGCATTTGTCGACTGAATTCTTATCGAGCCATGTACACATGGGGAGTGCCTTTTAGGCCTTGATTTCATGTAATGTAACGTGGCAGTTTTATAGCAAGATTCTAAGGTCAGATAATGGCAGTATAAGACTACTGAAACCGGCAATCTTGTAACAATAAAAGGGTCTACAATGTGAACACGGCGTGCGAAGTGTGTTCATCAGTTGAAGGATAGTATCATAGCGTACATAAAAGTTAATTCAGTACACACTGCCAATATCCAATTAGCGTTCCTCGTTTCAGTTGTCGTCCCAGTCGACATATCATGACAATTTTTTTAAAGCAATGGCGAGCCGGTTTGATGCAGACACGCGTTCCTTTTGGAACGAGCGAAAGAGCTGTGTCTCGTACCAAAGAGTTTTGGGACCCAGTCTTCAAAGAACCAGTGGAAATACGTGTAAATATCATTCAGCACAGTGGTTTCCAAAGTGCCGCATGAGATATGTTGTTAGCACAAGTCCGTGAATAACGCTTCCCTCTGACAACGGTACAGCGAACTATGGACAGGATGCTCAGGTCAGGTAGCACTAGGTTTCGACGCTGGGACTCCTATCACCTTCTCCCCTCACTCTCTCCCCCTCCACACCAGAACCACCAACCGCTCTCTCTCCGCCCCCAACCATCACTAGCACAGAGTGGGGCCATACTATTGGCTCGCCAAAAATTTCATCGACAGACGTGGCTGCAGTACAATACATTTAAAGGATCACATACCACAGAAACTAGATATTTCGCCTGAAGATGATGAATAGAAGATTCGTTGAAACGTTGCTTGTAAATGGCAACACCACTTATCTGATAATCTGAAAATATTTCATCAGCTTATTTGTTATGTTTCCTATGTTTCGTTTCTTTTGGTTTTTACTGCATTTCATACAATCACAGTTTCCACCATACCATCTAGTGGGAAACCTCAGAGATAAGCTGTTCGGAATTTGATACGTTACGTCTTTGAATGTTCCTCAAAATTTGATGCAAACAGCTGCGAACAGCGACGGACCGTTGCGTACCGTATTCCATATCAAACAGGCAGCGTTAGGGTCTATTTTGTGATTATGATTGGCAGAAAATACGATACAGGCGTCATGCGTGTCCGTCAAAATCCGTGCTGTTTCCGTGCGCGCAATATCTTCCGCTTGTCAGTCAATTGATGCTCAAATTGAGAACAAATTTCCCATTTACCTGATCCTTTGCAAATGAAAGTTGTTATTGTTAATATCACTTCTAATCTCATATCGCTCTGAAGGCAATTTCGTATCTGATCGCCTATTTCAGGTCCTGTAGTTTCTCGATGTTATCAGTCGTTCAGCTTGTTTATGAATGGCCAGATGGTGGTGCATTGTCGACAGTTGCCTTTCCGGGGGCTCGAATACGTGCTATTACTGAGCATGAATTTTGTTCGAGTCCGGGTTCACACAAAAATTCTCTAGTCCCAGTATATGTCATACTCTGTTAAATAGTCACGTTTGTCTAACTGTCACTCATACCTATAATTTACAATAAACTACTTAAAATTAAACCCCAAAAACGGAACCTGTTAACATTCCCAACTGATCTTTGAAAGTTCATACCCTCTTTTACTATCCTCCACATCTGTATGCTTCACATTTTTAAAGAAATATTATAAAATAAACTTTGATCGATGAATGTCATGGATATGCGGTCCGCCAATGTAACTAAATAGAATCCGATTTTTTTGTGTCATAAGCGTTTCGCTTCTTTTTATTTATGAAGAATCTTCAGCGGTCTGTAATACTTTCACCTACGTAAGTGGCTTCCCCATGAACCATTAAACTTGGCGTTGGTGGCTAGGCTTGCGTGCCTAAGCGATGCAGATAGCCGTACCGCAGGTGCAACCACAATGGAGTGATATCTGTTGAGAGGCCAGACAAGCATGTCATTCCTGAAGACTGAAAGACCTAAGTCGAAACAAGGCCCAGGGAGCAAACGACATTCCATTAGAACTACTCATAGCCTTGGGAGAGCCTGCCCTGACAAAACTCCATCACCTCGTGAGGAACACGTATGAGGCAGGTGAAATACCCTCGGACTTCAAGAAAAATATAATAATTCATATCCCAAAGAAAGCAGGTGTTGACAGGTGTGAAAATTACTGAACTGTCAGTTTAATAAGTCACAGCTGCAAAATACTAACACGAATTCTTTGCCGACGAACGAAAAACTGGCAGAAGCAGACCTCGGAAAAGATCACTTTGGATTCCGTAGAAACGTTGCAACACGTTAGCCTATACTGACCCTACGAATTATCTTAGAAGGTAAGTTAACGATAGGCAAAACTACTTTTCTAGCATTTGTAGACTTACAGAAAGCTTTTGACAATGTTGACTAGAATACTCTCTTTCAAATTCTGAAGGTGGCAGTGGTAAAATACAGGGAGCGAGAGGCTATTTTCAGTTTGTACAGAAACAAGATGGCCGTTATAAAAGCCGAGAGGCATGAAAGGGAAGCAGTGGTTGGGAAAAGAGTGAGACAGGGTTGTAGCTTATCCCTGATGTTATTCAATCTGTATATTGAGCAAGATGTAAAGGGAGAAAAGAAAAATTTGGAGTAGGAATTAAAATCTATGGAGCAGAAACAAAAATTTTGAGGTTAGCCGATGACATTATAATTCTATCAGAGACAGCAAAAGACCTAGAAGAACATTTAACGGAATGGACAGTGTCTTGAAAGGAGGATATAAGATGAACATCAGCAAATGCGAAACGGGGATAATGGAATATAGTAAAATGAAATCAGGTGATGCTGAGGGAGTTAGACTAGGAAATGAGAAACTTAAAGTAGTGGAGGGGTTTTGCTATTTGGGAAGCAAAGTAACTGACAATGGTCGAAGTACGGAGGATATAAATTGTAGATTGGCAATTGCAAGGAAAGCATTTCCGAAGAAGAGAAATTTGTTAACATCGAATATAGATTTAAATGTCTATTGAGAAAGTATTTGCATGGAGTGTAGCCATCTTTGGAAGTGAAACATGGCCGAAAAATAGTTTAGACAAGAAGAGAATAGAAGCTTTTAAAATGTGGTATTATAGAAGATTATATGGTTAGATCACGTAACTAATGAGGAGGTACGGAACAGAATAGGGGAGAAGAAGAATTTGTCTTGACGAGGAGAAGGGATCGGTTGGTAGGACATGTTCTGAGGCATCAAGGGATGACCATTGAGTATTGGCGGGCAGCGTGGAGGTCAAAAACCGTAGAGGGAGACCAAGAGCTGAATACACTAAGCAGATTCAGGAGGATGTAGGTTGCAGTAGTAACTTGGAGATGATGAAGATTACACAGGATAGAGTAGCATGGAGAGCTCAATAAAACCAGTCTCGGGACTGAAGACCACAACACCAACTACATAACTGGCTTTTGCCCGCGATTTAGTTCGCCTGGATCCCGAACCCGTATGAATTTTTAAAAATCATGAAGCTTATTATCAGCGAGAAAAACGAATACAAAAGACCGAAGATGAAACTGCCAGAGGGGCGAAACGATAAAAAGTAGATCTGTTTGTAAGGACAGATAAAGATATTTGAAGTTCGAAATATCAATAGACCTGGAGAGGGGAAGAGCCTAGAGTTGTATTTAAGAAATTACGTAAACTGAAGCATCTGTGCTTACAAACACACCAATCCTTTACTGGTACGGCCTTTTGACAGCTTTACGTTCACTTTTTACATCCGTTTTTCTCACCAATAATTACCTTTCGGATTATTAAAAATTCATGCGGCTTCGAGATTCCAGCGGATAAACTTGAGGGCAGGGTATTATTACTTGACAAACTTATCACGATAATAGCTACACGAGTTAAGGGATAAATTCAAGGATGAAAGAAGTCAATTGAACGAAGACACTAATACGAAATCATAACAACTGTATCGATTCACTTACATCGATAAGAGACGATGAAAACCTCTGAAGAAATGTACGGAAGAGATTTTAGTGTCAACCCGACAAACTTATGAACGATTACAGATTTTTAATGACAATTCGACAAACGTATTGACGATAACAGTAGCGTCAACTCGACATACTTATCAACGTTAATATTTGCACCGACTCGGGATTGAATTCTATAGTGCCTGTTGTTAACTGGATTAAACTATTAACATTATGATGATGATGATAAAACGTTCCAAAAATACCATCTTTTATGGATTCTATCAGTTCTATCCTCGTTTGTTTAGTTTAGTTTTATTAGACTTCTGCTCTCCCGATTTTTTCTTCCAATACAATGAAATGATGTTGTTGTTGTTGTTGTTGTGGTCTTCAGTCCTGAGACTGGTTTGATGCAGCTCTCTATGCTACTCTATCCTGTGCAAGCTTCTTCATCTCCCAGTACATACTGCAACCTACATCCCTCTGAATCTGCTTAGTGTATCCATCTCAAGGTCTCCCTCTACGGCTTTTACCCTCCACGCTACCTCCAATACTAAATTGGTGATCCCTTAATGCCTCAGAACATGTCCTACCAACCGATCCCTTCTTCTGGTCAAGTTGTGCCACAAAGTTCTCTTCTCCCCAATCGTATTCAATACTTCCTCATTAGTTATGTGATCTACCCATCTAATCTTCAGCATTCATCTGTAGCACCACATTTCGAAAGCTTCTATTCTCTTCTTGTCCAAACTATTTATCGTCCATGTTTCACTTCCATACATGGCTACACTCCATACAAATACTTTCAGAAAAACTCCCTGACACTTAAATCTATACTTGATGTTAACAAATTTCTCTTCTTCAGAAACGCTTTCCTTGCCATTGCCAGTCTACATTTTATATCCTCTCTACTTCGACCATCATCAGTTATTTTGCTCCCCAAATAGCAAAACTCCTTTACTACTTTATGTGTCTCATTTCCTAATCTAATTCCCTCAGCATCATCCGACTTAATTCGACTACATTCCATTATCCTCGTTTTGCTTTTGTTGATGTTCATCTTATATCCTCCTTTCAAGACGCTATCCATTCCGTTCAATGATATTTACACGAAACTAAGTCGATCAACATTTAAAAAAAGTTACCATATCACTCATTTTCATAGACAGCTCATACTTGACCAAAAATTTGATTGTGGCAAAATTGTTTTCACAAAAAAAAAACCATAAAGCCTCCTGGGACAGTTTGCCTATATATCCCATCGTTTCCGATTTCCCTGTACTGCCCCAATTAGAAAAAAACGCTCTTTAGGTACACGTAACTGAGCTTCTATTCAGCGTATCAAGATGAAACATGTACCAGATTTTATGTTACACCTCCAACAATACAACTCTGGGAACCGCAACCAATTTCGTGATGTAGTTCTTGTGTGATGTGCGTACAAACATACACACAGACAGACAGACAAAAATTCTACAAAACGTTTTGGCTTCTGTTTCTGTTATGAAGACCCCTCACATTAAGTTTTCTTAAATATATCCTATGTACAGCTATCAGCCAGTTACAATTTTACTATACGTATAGGTAATTACATCAAACAATGTTTCCAGGTATGTTATTATGTTGTAATTTTTTGTTATTCTCTTATTGTTGGATCAGGAGCAACTTTATGGAGTACAAGCTTCGTAAGGTTGAATTATTATCTTTCCACCCTTACGATTTTTGGATGTTGTTTTTCCATATGTGTCGTCCTCCAGTTGTACTTGGTTGTTTTGCTTACACCAAGATGTCTAATTTTCACACTTTTTGAACAGGTATCACTAGACGACTTCAATTTCACTGTGCGTTATTTATGTGTCTATACTGTAAATAGTGCTGCCAAACTTGCTGTTTGTTATCAGTCATTCGGTCATCTTTTGTTTGTATTGTGGTGTCTGTATGCAGTTTGATATAAATTTGCTTGTTACGTGGATGCGTGTGTTATTGTGTGTGATGGAACCTTCTCTAACAAAAGCATGTGTAAGGACCATTGGACATGCAACAGGATATCAAAATTATTAGAATAAACCATTACAACAGAAAAATGATAAAATTACGGTAAAAGGTTCAGGTGAAAAACGTCCTTACAGTTAACAAAATAATAATAAAAGACTAAATCAAAGTAACCACCTACTGATCATCGTAGTCACTAATGCAATAACAATCAAAGATGAAGAACATAACCGGACTAAAGAATAAGTCATTCAATATCACAACCATAGATACTTAAATAAAAGCGACTAACATTCGCAATTTCCTACAGTAAAATTTAACTTCTTTCCGAGAGAACGTTCCACCACACGCAATGACGCAAATACCCACAAAAGAAACAAATGAGTGTCGAAATGCAAACAGACAAAACATCACAAACAAAAGAAGATTGTAAAGCGTACACTGACATTACACAGCAAACACCATAAGAAACAAACAGCGAAGGTGAAATTTTCAAGTGAAATCGGCTATAAAACTCCAAAAATCGAACATCATGGTGTTCGCAGGTGAACTAAGTACGGCTCCAAAACGACACAGTGGAATATTAAGATAGCAAATTCGAAAGTAGAGCGAAATAGTAATTCAAATTTACCAAACTTGCGCTCACACAAAAATTTACTTCTTACATAAGAATAAAACATTAACAAAAAATGTGATACAGTAATATGTCTGCAAACATTACATAATACAATGATTATACACATAAAATATGTGTTTCACAGGCCACAGGCCGTGCTTCATGAATAAAAAGAAGGGAACGTCTAAGGCAGGAAACCAAGAGCCCTTCATTAAGTTGCATAGATTTCCCACATCTTCAAGAATAATTAGAAGCAACTAAGGAACGAAAGAAATGTAAAAAAGAAATGCTTTGAACGTTCTGACCTCATAATGTATCATTACGAGTATGTAGGCGAACTAATTAGCTGCGAGGTGAGGTGAATTTGATGTGCACATGAACGCTAGACGGCCCAGGTCTCAGGACGCGCCGCTGCAGTTCAGGCTTCCGGCTTGGTGACCGGAACGAGCGAGTCCAGATACAAAGCCTAGTAGCAAAGAAATGAAATTAGTGGGTAAATCCAAGTACGGGGAATTTTGACGGCTGTCGCTCGCATGGACTTTGTCCACGAGACAGTGCTCCAAGACATGGACGAGTGTCAGACACTCTTGAAGATGGTTAAGTTACAACCCTTTGAGGTTCGACAGTAACTCACAGTTAAGTATTAATGCCAATCTGATTGTATCCGCGACCTCGGATAAATGAGGCGCATCCAGTGACACAACAATATTCCAGTATCTTTAAAGCTACGGAAGTTAATATTTCTGAGTGGATAAACATTTGCACAATGAACCTCCGAATTAACAATTTTCAATCGGTTCATGCGATTTCAGCAAACGATATCTCAGATGGTGCCATTGCATTATAACTGTCATCCCTGAAAGCTACGCATCTGTATCTCTTTTATTTATTGATCTACGACATCTTTAATATCTTTTGCATCATGCAAATTTTTTCAGAACATCCTATTCTCCACATTTACACATCAAATAATCATGGGATGAGCACCTCATATTTTGTCATACTTGTGTTTTTATTTTTTGAGTAGTTTACTATTTCGTCAGCAAATTTATTTAAGGGGGTAGGACGTCAAACGGGACGACTTGGAGCAGGAGAGACACCACAGGAATTTTTAATTTTCACTGTCTGCACTTTTAAAAACTTTGTCAGAGTGACCAAAAAGGATTCAGGGTTTACACTTATAGTGGTGGAAGTTCAAAAATATAAGAAAATAATTTATTTTTTTTACATTTGTATTTCACCTTTTTTCACTTACCATTGGCTGCATTTGTTGCTATAGGTACACTTCTCTTCATAAGTAAGCGAGATTCTTCGATGAATTTTGCACAGCATACAAACCACACGGACAGGTGTATGAAACTCTAGAATCTTCCAAATCTATTAAAAACTGTGGTAAAATTGAGGTAATTAACTACAAAATTTGAGTTTTTCTATACATGAAGTTTAAAATGTAACAGCACATTCATTTATTCATAAATAAAATAATTTCTAGAGTTTCATACACCTGTAAGTATTGTTTGAATGCTGTACAAAACTCATTGAAGAATCTCTCTTACTTATGAAGAAACGTGTACCTATAGCAACAAACGCAGCCAATAGAAGTGAAAAATTGAGGAACTTTCACATATAAAAAAATTATTTTGTTATTTTTTTGAACTTCCACTGCTATGATTGTGATTTATTAATTTTTCCTGGTCATGCTGACAAAGTTTTATGAATTTATTCGTAAAAGTATAAACAGTGGAAATTAAAATTTCCTGTGGTGTCTCTCCTACTCAAAGACGCCCCGTTTGATGTCCTACCCCCCTTAAATGTTGACTGGAAGTGCTTTAAGAAACCGTGGTGATTTAATAGTGGTCAGTCATATGTGTTAACAGACAGCGCAATTGAAACGAGAACCAAAATACGCTTCTGTTAAAAGGCATAAATAACTGTTTAAATGACGGTTCGTTGTCATTTAACATAAACACACTTGCACGAGAATATTGGCTTCTTTATTTATGAACAATCTTTTATTTTTAATTATTGTTAACCATCTTGGTGTGCCCAAATATTTATACCATTTCTTTTATTTAGAGATTGTTGTAATATATTAGTGTAGTGCAGGGTAATTGGTCAAGATGAGTCTGTAGATGTAAGGACGATACGATTTTGGTGGGAATGGTCTTCAGCCAGTGGAAAAGCAGACAATAGCGGAACACTACAGGAGTCAAGCGGAGAATGGGAATTCCCAAGTGAAGAGCAGAAGGGAGCGATTCTCGACACTTGCACGCATGTTCTGGAAGAGCAGACCTGTCTGTGGTAGCGAGTGGTATTCTGCTATGGAGGTGATTGATTCCGAGCGGTGAACGGCGGCTACCATGCTATAACTTTTGAAGGGATAGGTATTTTGAGAGGTTTGAATGTGCTCCAGTGTAGGACTGTTAACCTGATTTACGTAACTGAGAATAGACAGATTACGAGTTACTATTCTTTCTGTCATGTGTATTAGTTTGTGAAGCATTATGTTGAACTCGGAACCATTTTGAGCTGGTGAACATTTCGTGTATTGTGATTACGATATGGATTTAGTTTTCGTGCATCTTCAGTAACTATTTAGTTTGGGGATTTTGCTGCCATTCTGATAACACTCTAGATGTAACTTTACTGCATTTGACAAGGGTATTTATGTCCGTTTTTTTAACTGAATATCATAGGACCAATTTCTATTAATATGAGATGTCCTTTCTTGAATAAACATAATTCAATACAATTCTCTGTCGTCTACATCAGATACAGACTTCAGAATAGAACCCCTTTTATTAAATTGTTTATTTGTTTATTATTTTTTACTTCTGTGCATTTTATTAACTTGCAATTCTAATCACTGCATAGAATATTTGACTGCAGGATCACAGCTACAGATTATTATTTGCAGATAATTAAATGAATGGCATGAAACCAGACGTGCGCGGCTCAACCCTACATCGAGCTATTCTTTTTAAACACAGCCCTGCATAGTCAAAGTATCTAAGGTATGAGCAATATCAAGTATAGTCGGAAGTGGTTTGATTGTATGGGGTGCTGTTTGGAAGAGCGACTACTCATCAGTAATCGATACGTACAGTCACACTAGCCATCGGAAAAAATCTAGCGATACACTCGACTCTCTGTCACTCTCTGATAAAGAACAACGATCAGTTTATCAGGTTATTGTTTCTGCACGTGAGATACAGTAATTAAAACGGTATAGAAACATCGGAGACCTTGCGCAGTTTGCATAACACAAACATTGTGTAACCAAATATTACTAGCGATAACACTTTAGTTCGAGTAATTTTTAATTCCCTGAATCTCTACCTTAAGAATTTTACATGCATGTCACAAAACACATAATAAGTTAAGAAGGATCCACAAACATACGCCATCATTTTAGTCGTTTAATTCCTAAGTAAACTATGAACAACTTATAATTAGGAAATCTACAATTCCTTCATGGAGCTCATCTGTTTCATATCGTAATTCCCAGTTGGAAATAACAGGTGAAAGTTTGAAAGTCTTACTATCATTAATACCCTACCTTCCATGAGGTCTGGAAACACCAAGTATTAATGACAATGGACATTACAAAATTGGATGTCATTGTTTTCTAAATGTTAATTAAGCTCAGATGACAAAAAAGGTAAATGCAGTTTTAAATTTTAGAGACCTCAGAGTAACCTTCTTTAATCACTGCCCTGCCTACTCTCAGAATCCGATAGGTCTATTTTGCCTGGGTTCCGGTTGATATTAGCCTCCAGTCGTGCTTCAGGTCGTCCCAAAAGTGAGACTTCCTAATGCTTATCCTTTTTCGGGTCCTCCTGTCCAACTCATCCCACAGCAGCGCAACTGGGTCATTATCAGGGGTATGGGGAGGTCATTACATGTTTTTCGGAATTTTGTGTCGCTCCAGAAATCCTAGATAGTTCTGACACAAGCGGGAAGTATGTTTCGGTTCGTTGTCTTGCTACAAGACAGACCCTTTCCCAATTAGAGTCAAACATGATGTCTTGTCACGTTGGTGGAGAATGGCCTCATAATCCTTTTGATTCAGCTTTCCTTCAGCTTTCAATAAATCTCCAACTTTATTCCTCCTAAAAGACTCCTACACCATCACAAAACCACCTCCATGCTTCACAGCTGAATTAGACACTGAGTATTCCAACGTTTACGGCTGAACCGTGTAAGAATTCACGCTGGGTACTTCAAAATATTCTGAACTTGGATTCATTTGTGAATAAGACTCTTTTTCGTTGCCCTGCTGTCCAGTACCGGTTGCGCCGTGGCCCACTGGAGCCTTTTCTTCTTCTTGTTAAAACGGCGCAACAGTGATTTCCTTGCCGCTACATGACCCAGGAGGTTGTTTTCTGCCGGTCGCCGTCTCACTGTTTACTGACTCACTGGTGTATCCCTAGTTGTGTTTAGTTCAGCAGTAAATTCACGGGCAATTAAGAACCTGTTACGTTTACTGGTCACTAACAAATACTTTCCCTGGAGTTCCGATATTTTTCTAGGTGCCTCTGAGCGAGGACAACCACCGTAGGAGCCTGCATTTTGAAACTGGTGTATGGTCTTGAGATCTCCGCTGAAAGAAATATTCAATTTCTTTGATATATGTCGGACACTATTATCTTCTTGGTACAAAATCATTATCTTTGCCCATGAATAGTGTTTTGGGGCCATTTTCAATTATTTTCCTTGCGTGTACTACCTTCTTCCGTGGCGTACCCTACTTTCACACAAGTGGAACTATATTGAAGCGCCACAGACACTGGTATAGGCATGCGTATTTAAATACAGAGATACGTAAAAAGGCAGAATACGTAGCTAAGTCGGCCATGCCTATGTAACACAACAAGTGTCTGGAGCAGTTTTTAGATAGATTACTGCTGCTACAGTGGCAGGTTATCAAGATTTAAGTGAGTTTGAACGTGGTGTCATAGTCGCCGCACGAGCGATGGGACACAGCATCTCCGAGGCAGCGATGAAGTGGAAATTTTCCCGTACGACCATTTCACGAGTGTACCGTGAATATCAGGAATCCGCTAAAACATCAAATCTACGACATCGCTGCGGCCGAAAAAAACATCCTGCTAAAACGGGACCCACGACAACTGAAGTGAATCGTTCAACGTGACAGAAGTGCGGCCCTTCCGCAAATGTCTGCAGATTCCAATGCTGATTTGCTCGCGGGGACCCTACACAATACTGTGCAGGTGTGCCAGTTTCTTTGGCTTTTCAGTGTACAACTGAACAGAAATATAAACAACATGCCTCTACACAGTCGTGCCGGCTATTGGCGTCACCTGGCGAGTTTAACAGAACTGCTTGGAGAAGTAAAGTCAGTTTATATACAACTCAGCAGTACCAGTTGTACCAATATTTATGTATATGTACAATAATTATCAATACAATACCGTTAGTGTCATTATTAATTGTTATTTGAGCATATACACAGTAACTCACGTAAGTCACTCCCATCTTGCTCCGTTGTAACAACAGCATGGAGCTTTCAGATTTATGGAGGGGTTGTGTAAATCTCAATGTTCTTGATGTATGGATGCATCAAGTGTGCACCAGCTTTCACTGCTGTCCAGTAAAAATGTAATGCCAGGGACCGCAGCGAATAAAGAAACGCGTATGCGGTACAGTATCAAAAATACTTTATCTAATTTATAGGTGGTTAGTGGTGTACAGGGTGCAAAATTTAGTACACAGATCTGACAACTCTCACGGCTACAACGGCTCTACGCTGGCTGGGCGTGGAGTTCGACTGACCTTGGATGACAGGTGTAGCTATTACATTCCATGCTGTCTGAGGTATTTTCTAGAATTTGACACTTTAGCGGCTGGCGAGTGCTGGTGTGCAAATTCCTCGACAACAAGGGGCCGAAAGAGAGCTTTGAAGAATATGCCAGCTAGAGCCCAAGTAGACCAGGACAGCACAGGAATTGTGCTGTCTTTCGTTTACTTGTTAAGAACGTCATGGAGAACTCAAATATAGGCCTCCATCGTGATTCTGTACGCAGAACCAGGAATCGTCCGAAAAGACGTCGTGACACGGCTCATGTGCTCAGAGTTGCCACTGTATACACCACTCACGGCTCGCCTCTCTGCTTCCGAGTCTAGAGAAGTTACAACAGTGGTCGCTCCAGTCGTCCTCATACCATACTTTTGTAGACTTGCACCAGGCGAGCGGTCTACCCGACGGTAGGCCCTCGTCACATGCCATTATTATATTCTTGCCTTACTGCAAATAGGCAGGTTACCTGTCTCAGTTAGGTCACTCGGCTCTTCAAGCTCGCACGTCTGAGCGAACGGTATGTCCGTCCTCTCGGGCACTAGTCTTGTGGAGCCATTGGTGCCCTACACTGTTTCGTGTATTGCCTTGCTGATTGCATCGACTGGATATTCGTACGGTAGTCGTTGGTTCCCGACTAACACTGCGGCATGCTTTGTGTTGCTGAGCTAAGATGTTCATAAATAGCGTGTAGCCTACAATTACGCAGTACACTTCGTGCCCTAACGACGTTTTTTTTGCATACCACCTTCATAGTCTTGCCGTTATAATGGCCAGCAGTATGACACACAGTTTTAAAATCATTAAACAAAAGTCAGGTAACGTGTGACACGATTGCTCAATAAAATAACTTTTCTCCTAAAGGTATTAGTGGTATCTATTGAGGGACAAAATAGTGTTCACAATTTAGTGTGCACCGGACGTTGACGACCATAGAAACGTAACATTCCTCGAATTAGTTTTCTATTTAGCGTAGATATTGTTGTCGATTTTTCAGATATTTCCTCATTTGCAAAAGCTATCGCTGGCTTATTGTGAATTATGTGTTTCCTTACACAATTCACAGTAAGCCAGGGTATTTCCTTCCCGTGCGAAGTTGTTAGTCTTCCAGCAGATGCTTCCGCAGGTGCCAGATAGGAGAATGCTCACCAGATATTGTGGGTACCGGGGAAATAAATACCTTGGGTGGAACAAAACTAACGGCTGTTGCCTTAGAGCGCAATACTGGCTTATCGAAGGCTAAAGAAAGGAAACCTTGATAGTAAATTATCTGCTCCATAAACTGGTGCTTGTGTAGTGGGCCAGATCCTCGTCCACGTGAAAAAATTAAAGTGCTAGAAAACCAAGTAACATACAGAGGAAAAATTGGAATCTTGGTCGACGAACTGGCGAAGAAAAAAGGAAAACGATATTTGGGTACTGCATTGTGCAAAGTATCTTAAAAAATTGGTTATATTACCAACAGAACTTGACAGGTTCAAAATGGATGTTGTCATAATCTCTGATACCAAGAAGAAAGGCCGAGGAGAGAAGAACCTGGCAATTATTTCTATATTTGTGGTGGGATGTCCAAAGTGGTAAGATCCTCCATTATGATAAAAAAGCATGAAAAAAGAGACTCACGAATTGTGAATGTATTAATGAACTTACCTTTATGTTGGAAATAACTCTGTTTGCCAGGGTAGTTGTAATTATTGGAGTATGTACACCCACGAATAGAATATGAGACCAGGGGAAAGATATTTTCTGGACAATCCTCAGGAAGACAAAAGATAAATCTCAATGACGAACGAACTGATTATCATGGGGGAAGTGAATGGAAAATTAGGAATGAGAGAATCATGTACGATAGTGGGAAAACATGGAGAGACAAAATATAGTGGCAATGGAGAACGACTGATTGAAATCTGTGAACAGTTTGATCTGAATAGTACCAACACATTTCTAAACACAGGGATATTCATAAACATACTTGGTAACAGAATACCAGAGAACTTCGTCCTGTAGTAGATTATGTTATAATTAGATCGACAAGTAGTTTCAGGGCAGCAGATGTTAGATTTTACAGAGTGGCCAAGTATGGATCAGACCATTATCTAGTAAGACTTGAGAGTGTCTGGTCAAGGAAGAATGCAAACAACGGTACTAAAAACGCCAAAACGAATTGTGTTGAGAAAGTTCAAAATCCACACGAACATATTTTTCTTCCAGAATCAGAAGGACATTGGTAGAGCAAATATGTTGTTGTTGTCGTGGTCTTCAGTCCTGAGACTGGTTTGATGCAGCTCTCCATGCTACTCTATCCTGTGCAAGCTTCTTCATCTCCCAGTACCTACTGCAGCCTACATCCTTCTGTATCTGTTTAGTGTATTCATCTCTTGGTCTCCCTCTACGATTTTTACCCTCCACGCTGCCCTCCAATGCTAAATTGTTGATCCCTTGATGCCTCAGAACATGTCCTACCAACCGATCCCTTCTTCTAGTTAAGTTGGGCCACAAACTCCACTTGTCCCCAATCCTATTCAATAACTCCTCATTAGTTACGTGATCTACCCATCTAATCTTCAGCATTCTTCTGTAGCACCACATTTCGAAAGCTTCTATTCTCTTCTTTCCAAACTATTTATCGTCCATGTTTCACTTCCATACATGGCTACCCTCCATACAAATACTTTCAGAAATGACTTCCTGACACTTAAATCAATATTCGATGTTAACAAATTTCCCTTCTTCGGAAACGCTTTCCTTGCCATTGCCTGTCTACATTTTATATCCTCTCTACTTCGACCATCATCAGTTATTTTTCTCCCCAAATAGCAAAACTCCTTTACCACTAGAGCAAATATACGAATACATAAAAACCAGTGCTATATATATACAGCAACACAGCTGCTGGGCATAAGGGGAACAATGACGGCCATACAGCAGAATGGTGTTCGGAGGAAATACAGGTGGCAATTAAAGAAAAGAGGATTGCATTCAATCAGTTGTTCAATAATACATCGGAAGAAACAAGAACAATCTATAATGAAAAGAAGAGAGAAGTGATGAAAAATTAAGGTTAGCAAAGAACGAAGCTTGGGAGGTGGCACGTTCTAAGGTCCATAGCAAACCAGATTTGGGAGAGTGAAATAAGCGTGGTCAGTAGTAAAATTGCTTTGATGAGAAACGAAAGCGAAAACCAGTCTTCAACTGGTAACACCAAAAGTATGGGACAATATTTATGGCAATTGTTGTTGTTGTTGTTGTTGTCTTCAGCCCTGGGACTGGTTTGATGCAGCTCTCCATGCTACTCTATCCTGTGCAAGCTTCTTCATCTCCCAGTACTTCTTGCAATCTACATCCTTCTGAATCTGCTAAGTGTATTCATCTCTTGGTCTCCCTCTACGATTTTTACCCTCCACGCTGTCCTCCAATGCTTAATTTGTGTTCCCTTGATGCCTCAGAACATGTCCTACCAACCGGTCCCTTCTTCTTGTCAAGTTGTGCCACAAACTCCTCCCCAATTCTATTCAATACCTCCTCATCAGTTACGTGATCTATCCATCTAATCTTCAGCATTCTTCTGTAGCACCACATTTCGAAAGCTTCTATTCTCTTCTTGTCCAAACTATTTATCGTACGTGTTTCACTTCCATACATGGCTACACTCCATACAAATACTTTCAGAAACGACTTCCTGACACTTGAATCTATACTCGATGTTAACAAATTTCTCTTCTTCAGAAACGCTTTCCTTGCCATTGCCAGTCTACATTTTATATCCTCTCTACTTCGACCATCAACAGTTATTTTGCTCCCCAAATAGCAAAACTCCTTTACTACTTTAAGTGTCTCATTTCCTAACCTAATTCCCTCAGCATCACCCGACTTAATTCGACTACATTCCATTATCCTCGTTTTGCTTTTGTTGATGTTCATCTTATATCCTCCTTTCAAGACATTGTCCATTCCGTTCAACTGTTCTTCCAAGTCCTTTGCTGTCTCTGACAGAATTACAATGTCATCGGCGAACCTCAACGTTTTTATTTCTTCTCCATGGACTTTAATACCTACTCCGAATTTTTCTTTCGTTTCCTTTACAGCTTGCTCAATATACAGATTGAATAGCATCGGGGAGAGGCTACTACCCTGTCTCACTCCCTTCCCAACCACTGCTTCTCTTTCACGTCCCTCGACTCTTATAACTGCCATCTGGATTCTGTACAAATTGTAAATAGCCTTTCACTCCCTGTATTTTACCCCTGCCACCTTTAGAATTTGAAAGAGAGTATTCCAGTCAACATCGTCAAAAGCTTTCTCTAAATGCTAGAAATGTGGGGTGCCTCTCCTTAATCTATTTTCTAAGATACGTCGTAGGGTCAGTATTGCCTCACGTGTTCCAACATTTCTGCAGAATCCAAACTGATCTTCGCCGAGGTCGGCTTCTACCAGTTTTTCCATTCGTCTGTAAAGAATTCGCGTTAGTATTTTGGAGCTGTGAGTTATTAAACTGATAGTTCGGTAATTTTCACATCTGTAAACACCTGATTTCTTTGGGATTGGAATTATTATATTCTTCTTGAAGTCTGAGGGTATTTCACCTGTCTCATACATCTCGCTCACCAGATGGTAGAGTTTTGTCAGGACTGGCTCTCCCAAGGCCGTCAGTAGTTCCAATGGAATGTTGCCTAATCCCGGGGCCTTGTTTCGACTCAGGTCTTTCAGTGCTCTGTCAAACTCTTCACGCAGTATCGTATCTCCCATTTCATCTTCATCTACATGCTCTTCCATTTCCATAATATTGTCCTCAAGTACATCGCCCTTGCATAGACCCTCTATAATATAATAATATAATGGAAATTATTAAATGAGAATAGACAGAAATATCTGGAGGAAGGAATAGTGGAAGGAAAGGAAAAAGAAGGGAAGGAGACACAAATTTTAGGGAGCAAGATGAGTAAAATATTATGAACAGGGGATAGTGGCTTATCACCTGGACCAGGCAGTTTCAATATGGAGTTCTTAAAATAGGGTTGTGACAAAATTGTGCTAATAACAATGTTTTTCAATAAACCGTTACATGCGTATACAGTATCCGAAGAAATGAAGCTATAATATATTAATACCACATTTCAGGAAGGGGATCGCAAAATCTGCTGGAAATATCGGGAATCTGTGTTATAAACACATTAAAGAGAGTTTTTTAAAAAAACATTAAAAATAAGCTGAAAATAAATTTTAAGAGCCTGTTACTTCACAGCTGTTAGATCATGGGTAGACCATATTTTCACATTACGACAGACGTAAGGAAAAAAAAAAACATAGGATTAATTTTCATACATTTAGATAGAGCGTACGATATTGCCCAAGAAAACTACTTTTAGGAGCATTACAAATGGCGAAAATAAAGGGTCGGTTAATTAACATAATACGCGAAATATTAAAGGGAACATATGTCAATTAGAAATAGGTAATACAGCTTCACAGAAATGTATAACAAGCAAGGATCTGTTACAAGGCTGGCCCAAGTCACCGACATTATTAAATTATTTATCGTATGGCAACCGACATTATTTAAAATGTATACAGTCGTTGGCCTTAAGACTGGGTCTCGTAAGTGTTATGGCATGGAGCTAAAAATTAATGACCGATTTATTTACATCCTCTGTTATTTGCTGAAGATCAAGTACTTACAGCAAAAGACGGGGAGGATACAAATTACATATGAGATCAGTTAGTAACAAAATACAGAAGCTAGGAATTGAATATTAATTATCAGAAAAGAGAATAACTCACTAATGGTTCATATGACATACTCACAGTGGGAAAGAGAATTAAGAAGGTCAGTACTTTCTGTTATTTGGGATCGATTCTAGAGATAAAGGGAAAATCAGAGGTATAAATTAATAAAAGATTTAGTAGTGGAAGAAAGGTCATTTGGATGCCCAAGTTAATCTTATGGAGCAGAAATGAAATAACCCCAACCAAACAATCACATATTTAAATCTATACTGGAGAGCATAGTTATGTATGGAGTGGAGACGTGGACTACTAATCTGAAACACGTAAAAAAAACTGCAAGCAGTAGTAATGGACTTCTAGAGAAGATCAGCAAGAATTTCTAGAAAAGATAAAATAAGGAACGACGAAATAATAAAGAGAATGGAAGTAGGAAAAATAATAGATACGTGATGGACAGAAAGAAGTTAGAATGCTACGAGATGTAAGAAGAATGGAGGAAGCCAAAAATGGTCCTCGAATGGGAACCTGAGGGAGAGAAGAGGGGAGGACGCCCAATGATCATCATACTCCAAAATGAACAAAGAACAATGAGAAGACTTGGCTCAGAGGAGAAAGGTACACAAGATCGGAACATGTCGAGAGGCGTCCTGAGGAAATAAATTAATATCTTACGTAGTAAATGTAATAAGTTCCCGCGCAGAGTGGCCGCGCGGTTAGAGGCGCCATGTCACTGACTGTGCGGCCCCTTCCGCCGGAGTTCGAGTCCTCCCTCGGGCATGGGTTTGTGTGTTGTTCTTAGCATAGGTTCGTTTAAGTTAGTTTAAGTAGTGTGTAAGTCTAGGGACCGATAACCTCTGCCGTTTGGTCCCTTAAGAACTCACACACACATTTTTTGTAATAATTTCCGTTTTTTTTATTTTTTATTCCTGTGGGTGAGTTGCAGTGTAAAATTACAGGTACGTAACTTTAGTGTATAATAGGAATACAGAAAGACAAAACTACATATAAAACTAACTAAATGCCAATATCTAATTTCCTAATCCGTATAACAGCTGTATCGTCAACTTTCATGAGGTCGCTCCAACTCCTCTGATAGGAACGCAAGGGGCTTTCATCTCTAATGTGATTGATTGTCTGGTTCGGAGCGTGACACTCAGAAACCGGAGATTCTGTAGCACCCCAGTTGTAAAGTGAGTCTCCACATAGACCATCGACCCATAATTTCCTGTCGAATTCTGTGCCAGCAGTAACACAGCTATACTTTCGGAACCTCTCATGCACTTCAGGATTTTCCGGATATTTGTAATGTTGAAGAAAAATCTTTGTATGGAGGAAAATCTCAATAAACAAAATTTATATATATATATATATATATATATATATATATATATATATATATATATTTCCTTGAGACACAGGCAGCATGAAAAATGATTACTGTACATGCCCCAAATGTCAGCGTCTCGGAACGAGGTAACGTCATTTTCATGCTATCTGTTGGTCAAGGTTGCTGTTTCCATATTCCACTGTAAACATTATTTGGCGATTTGATTATTTCAGCTCTAATGCAAATAGTACTTGAGAGTTAGACAATACAATCATCGAGTGAGACAGAATCCAGATTTGAGAGTAAAATGTCATACATTGGATACAAGCATATAGATTACACCATCTATCCTTGATACTTCAAGAAAACGTACTTTAGGTTTGGTGTAGTAAGAATCTTACACTTTAAATAACAGAGGTAAGCTATCTGGTTGCTTTCTTGTAGTACAAACATTAACAGTCACCTCATGTAGCGAATATTTGAAACTTGGAGACAATCTGTTGGAGGTAGCCGAGCGTTATACAAGGGTTAACGTGTATAAGTGCAGATATTTTTGTATGTGGTACCTTAATACGTACACACATCAGTGTGTTGGACGTTTTTCCTCTGTGTCAAATAGTCTTCCCACAAACACGTCACAAACCTTACGATCTGATGTTTTCTGTATGGCTGTATCTGGGCCGCGGACTGCACCTGTCAGTATAGACTAGCCGTTTTGAGCTTACACGTCCAGACTTCAATACCTGACCTGAAGTAAGAATTAATGGCTTGCTCTTGCCACATGTACTTTGGAGTATTAACCAACTTCTAACGTGCTACACCTGATAGCTACAATTATTAGCTTGCAAATTAAGTAAAGACTCACTTCACGTTGTTCAGTACACCGTTCTCAGTCACTAACAGAAATATCTGTAGTTATATACGTTACACCCCGTATAATCGAACTTTTCTAGGTGACGTTACGAAATCTGTGTCGGATGAAGTGTGACTTTTAACTATATTAGGAAATTAATGGTCATAGTTGCCCAATTAATTTGTTCTATTTGAAAGTTAAGGGTAGTGTGGATCTAGTTTCCAAAGGAAATTACAGACATTGTATTATAATAGTATGAAAAAATGGAAATGCACTGAAAAATTCTAAGCGCCATAGTTCAACATTCAGCACAAAGATAAAAAAGTTCATTTTCCTTATCTAAAACTGCATGTGGTCCTTATTTGTCAGGTACTGTATCATTACAATCAGACCTTTTATTCACAATTGTGGCGTGTATCATCCAGGGAAGGTATCAGTATTATTCTTGATGTCCTGTACTCGTACCCCTTTTCTCAAAATGAGGATACCATCCCAGGCCTCTTGGTCTTAACTAAATGAGATATGTTTGTCCAGCTATAGCCACTGTACTTTGGAGATGTTTACATTTGCTGTTTTTATGTGACAATCAACTACTTTGCTTTACTGAAATCTAAGAAACCAAATTCATTCAAGTTGCCGGCGACAAATATTTTTATTTATCTTGATTGCTGTATCACACCCTTTACATCTTCTGGAACAACACATTTGCTAACTCGAGAATAAACATTCTAACCAGCTGTGGTGGAGGTTAGCGATTAGTAATGAGACTTACCTCCTGCGCTGAACGAGCTTATGGAAGAATACATTTACTACTTGGACTTATGCATTTATTCCTTCCACTTTTTAGCTTTATTCCCATGGCTGCTACAGTACCTTCTTCTTTAATTCGTCGTTTCTTCGACCCAAACTGTTGCAATATCTGCTGCCTCCGCCATTTCAGAGTAAGGATGAAGAGCATTGAGCTTTTCATTTGATAACAACAGTAGATGTTAATCCACAGACTATCTATTGACTGCATTTGGTACTACACTTTCATTCGTGGCAGTTTGAGCCGTATATACGTAATTGGGCTTGGCATGTAGATTCCATTTCCCACAAAACCTCAAAATTCCTTATTGTAGCACTTCGAGCCTCTTTCATTTCAGTTCTTCGATTGATGGTTGGTTCATACTACCGTGTTTAAACTATATTGAATAAACTGGAATATGTCTTTCAAAAGTTTCAAAATGGTTCAAATGGCTCTGATCACTATGGAACTTAACTTCTGAGGTCATCAGTCCCCTAGAACTTAGTATTACTTAAACCTAACTAACCTAAGGACATCACACACATCCATGCCCGAGGCAGGATTCGAACCTGCGACCGTAGCGGTCGTGCGGCTCCAGACTGTAGCGCCTAGAACCGCTTGGCCATTCCGGCCGACTTTCAAAAGTTTGTACCAAGTCTCTTGTGTGAAGACCTCTGAAAAATAACGCAATTGTTGTACTAAAACCTTACTCTACAAGAGCTCACTACTTACCGCTCCCCTGCTGCATGCAATTGCTAACGTGGTAAACATCCTTCGCCATGTCCATGAACTTGAGTATGAGCTGTGATCTCTCTGGGCACGAATACACTCTTGTCCTCCCTGTGGCACGGAAGCGAAAGGTCCCTAGACGCCATTCGTAGAAATATCTTGACGTGTCTGAAAGACGTGCAGTGTCAGTTCATGAGGATTGCGGACTACAAGTTGGCATCAGTGTATACATCTACCTATCGCATCGCAGACGTGTTCCGTGGGTACTAAATAATAGACTGGACAGGCCAGTAACGGATCCGTATATCCCTCAACGAGTTGGCGGTTTAACCTGCACTGCGGGGTCTTACAGTATTTTGCTGGATAATGTGATCTAGTACGCTAGTTGTGTACGGTTCCACAACATTGTTTACTATTATTACCACATATTGGCAATCAGCCTCTCTCCAGTGACTACTGGAACTGTCCTGTTGTCATATCCAACAACTCCTCACATCGCAGTTCAAAATGGTTCAAATGGCTCTGAGCACCATGGGGCTTAACTACTGTGGTCATCAGTCCCCTAGAACTTAGAACTACTTAAACCTAACTAACCTAAGGACATCACACACATCCATGCCCGAGGCAGGATTAGAACCTGCGACCGTAGCGGTCGCGCGGCTCCAGACTGTAGCGCCTAGAACCCCTCGGCCACTCCGGCCGGCCCCCACACCGCAGTCCAGTAATTGGTCAGGTATACATTTCGACAATCACTTCTTCTCGTGACCTTTCACCTAGCCCTCTAAACACCCGTTATCTTCGATATGACAACTACAAACAGAAGTAAACTCTTAGCTGAACGCTGCCGCGCTCCATTCAGTACCCCACTTGACTCTGTCTCTGGCACGACTCTAATCCATGTTGTCTGTAGTGGGGTATCAGGGTAAACGACGCATAACAACTCTTGATTTCAACCCAGCTTCCAGTAATGTTCCCAACAATAAAAGGCAACTGTCTGCCTGTAACCTCTGCCCTAATTTCCGATGCTCTCTCTGGGATATTCTTTAGCGTCAGTCGAAAAATTCTACAATGTTTCTAGTGATGTAGTAATTCTGCAAGGACCTGTGCCTAGACTTCTTTGCACGCTGTTGTCCAGAGTCCAAGTCGTTGCCTTCCGAAGTCGCTCCTCTACACCCAACTGCGGTCTGTCGCTATGGTGTCCCATGTCTCCCCTTGCGCAAATGATTCGACCTTTCTCAAGGCCCATCCACAATTGCGAAGGTGTTGCCGGTACAGGATTTTGTGCACGAACGGAACTCTCGATTACGTCCCAAAAACGTTCGATCGGATTCATGTCGGTTGATCTGGGTGGCCAACTCATTCACTCGAATTCTCCAGAAAGTTCTTAAAACCAATTGCAAACAATGGAGGCCCGGTGACATGGCGCATTGTCTTATATAAAAGTCCATGAGCAAATGGTATCCAAGTAGCCGAACATAACAATTTCCAGCCAATGATTGGTTCAGTTTGACCAGAAAACCCAGTCCATTCCATGTAAGCGCAGCCCATACCATCATGGAGCTACCACTAGCCTCCACAATGCCTTGTCGACAACTTGGGTCCATGGCTTCGTGGGGTCTGCGCCACTATCGAATCCTACCATCAGCTCTTAAGAACTGAAATCGGGACTCATCTGACGAGGCCACGGTTTTCCAGTTGTCTAGCGTCCAACCGGTTTGGTTACCTGCCCAGAAGAGGCACTGCAGGTGATGCCGTATGCTAGCAAAGGCATTCGCGTCGATCGTCTGCTGCTACAGCTTATTATCGCCAAATTTCGCCTCACTAACCGGTACCTTCGTCGTGCGTCCCACGTTGATCTATGTGGTTATTTCATGCAGTGCTGCTTGTCTTTCAGCACTGACAACTCTACGTTCAATCGCCGCTGCTGTCGGTCGTTATGTGTAGGCCGTCGGCCACTGTGTTGTCTGAGTGAGAGGTAATGCTTGAAATTTGGTACTGTCGGCAAACTCCTGGCACTGTGGATCTCGGAATATTGATTTCCCTGACGATTTCCGAAATGGAATATCCCAAACGTCCAGCTCCAACTACCATTATGCGTTCAGAGCCTGTTAATTCCCTTCGTGCTGCCATAGTCACATCGGGAAAATTTTCACGTGATTCATCTGAGTACAAATAATAGCTCTGCCCTTTATATACCCTGCGTAAGTGTTACTACCAACATCTGTATATGTGTAAATCTCTATCTGATGATTTTTGCTATCTCAGTTTAAGTGTGCAGTCAATAAACCTTAGTCTTAAGTTTTCCTTCCCCACAACATTATCAATGTGATCATCACAACTTAAGAAGTTCATAAGTATAATGCCTAGATACTTAGTCGAATTGTCAGCTTTTAAATTTGTGTGATTTACTGTGTAATTGAAATGTAACGGATTTCTTTTGGCACTCATGTGGATGACCTCACACTTTACGCTGTTGAGAGACAATTTATCGGTTTTCGCACCGTTCAGATATTCTGTATAAATCAGTTTGCAATTTGTTTTGATCTTCTTATGACTTTACTAGATGGTAATGATATCATTATCTGTAAACACTATTAGGATTGCTCAAGTAATCGCCTAAATCGTTGATGTAGATTAGGAATATCAGAGGGCCTGTAACGCGTCCTTGGAGAAATCCGGATGTCACTTCTGTTTTACTTGATGATTTTCCGTCGATTACTGCATACTGTGACGTCTCTGAGAGGATATCACGGTTAGAATCGCAAAACTGAAGCTATACTCCAAAAGTATACAATTTGATTAGAAGTCTCTTGTGAGGAACGTTGTCAAAACAGCCTTTCCGAAATCTTGAAATATGGAATCTATTTGAGATCCCCTGTCGATAGCACTCATTACTTCGTGGTGATAAGATCTGTTTCTGTTTCACAAGGACGATATATTCTGAATCAGTGTTGTCAGTTTGTCAATAACCTGTTATCTTCGAGACAATTAAGTAAGTTCGAAAACAGAGTGTGTTCCAAAATCCTACTGCAAATCGACGTGAGTGACATGGGGTTTTACTTCTCACAAAGAGTGATAACAATAAAATCGTAAAGAAACATATTAGTGACATGTTTTGTTGAAGCTGACTTCTGCTATGGCTTAACTTTCGGATCTACCTGCCACAATCTATCCCTTCAACACAGTGTGGCGATCCTAGGACACGGATACTTCTCGTGGGACGTGAATGCTACTGGATGCTGCGGCTGCACTGGCACGCGGCCAAACGTGAGGCAGCGCACGCGCCGCGTGATTAATTGCGGCGGTGATTAATCGCTTGTGTCACACACGACCGCGTCAATCGCCGCGTAACGACCACATGATTTAAATATCGCCTTCCCGCAGGCTGAAAGCTCTAATGCCGCTGTTAAGAATCCGCAGGCAAGGAAGCCGAGGCTGTGAGTTACGTCCGAAGACTGCGGCAGGCGTTACATGGCATGGCGCTAACACTATCCTTGAAACTGAGATGGATGAGATGTACAAGTCACTTTTCAGTTGTTTTGTCTATTTTCAATTGATATAAACGGTGCGTGAGTCGTGCTTGGGTAGCTCAGGTGGCAGAGCACTTGCCCGCAAAAGGCAAAGGTCGCGAGTTCGAGTCTCGGTCCGGCACACAGCTTTAATCTGCCAGGAAATTTCATATCAGCGCACACTCCGCTGCACATTGAAAATCTCATTCTGAAAAGTAAACAAAGATGGGAAGAGTCAAGAGCTTTTCAGTGCTGGCACTGCTTACTTATCAGATTAGTGGCTTAGGTAGAAAAATTTCGTTACCATGTTACGTTCTGAATCAATTATTGTCACAACAACAATTAGTTCCTCTGTTACCTTTTTAGGTAATCAGTTTCCTGCGTACCCGCTTTTACAGTTGAGTAATTTAATCGGTAAAAGCTTAACCTTTCTAAGGTCTATCAGTCTGTCTGCCATCTGATGAGGCCTCTTTTTCTCTGGAACGATTAGAGCTATCTAGTTGAAATTAGCGTGAAATGGTAAGAACTACGGGTCGTCGGCCTCTGAAAACTTTAAGCTTCTAAATCAATGCAGTCAAAAGAGAAGGACGTTTTGATAATCGCAGACTGACTCGTCAATACCTGTAGATGAACTGTCTACCTACACAACTCTCAGAACGCGCGCTCTACTTGCAAAATAATGTTCAAATGTGTGCGAAAGCTTATGGGACTTAACTGCTAATGTCATCAGTCCATAGGCTTACACACTACTTAACCTAAATTATCTTAAGGACGAACACACACATCCATGCCCGAAGGAGCACTCGAATCTCCGCAGGGACCAGCCGCACAGTCCTTGAGTGCAGCGCCAAGACCGCTCGGCTAATCAAATGGTTCAAATGGCTCTGAGCACTATGGGACTCAACTGCTGAGGTCATTAGTCCCCTAGAACTTAGAACTAGTTAAACCTAACTAACCTAAGGACATCACAAACATCCATGCCCGAGGCAGGATTCGAACCTGCGACCGTAGCGGTCTTGCGGTTCCAGACTGCAGCGCCTTTAACCGCACGGCCACTTCGGCCGGCAATCAAATGGTTCAAATGGCTCTGAGCGCTATGCGACTTAACTTCTGAGGTCATCAGTCGCCTAGAACTTAGAACTAATTAAACCTAACTAAGCTAAGGACATCACACACATCCATGCCCGAGGCAGGATTCGAACCTGCGACCGTAACGGTCGCTCGGTTCCAGACTGTAGCGCCTAGAACCGCACGGCCACTCCGGCCGGTCTCGGCTAATTCCGCGCGGCTTCTACTTGCACCTATCTGGATTCCGTAAGCTGTTTCCTTTTCTTTACATATATTTTCTTGTTCACATCGTTTTTCTTTAGAACTAGTAACACTTTTCTTGCTGCGCTTCTAATATTATCAGGTTTCGTTTTTAGACTCCAAAAAATATTTTTAAACTTCCTATTCTCAGAGATTTTTCGATTCCGTATACCTTTTATTGATGTATTTCCTAAGCAGGATATCTTGGCTACAACTTCTTGTGTCGTTTAACTTATTCTACCGCCAAATTTTCGTCCTTTGTGCAAGTCTTACGGACTTCAACTCCTTGCAAAATGCATAAAACTGTTTCTCTTGCTGACGTACTTACCTTCTATGTTATAATGATTCGACAAAGAGATGAGACATTAGCCACACTGCACTCTGTGCCTTGTAGAGATTGTATCTACTTGCCGAATCTCAGTCTCACGTCTTGTTGGTAAACTTACGATGGCTGGCAGTGCGGTATGCTGTCCCGTCACCCCTCGCTACTGACCTCGTAACGTCAAATGGCAGAGTATGACATGGCGCACGGCCGCCATATTGCTGTCGTATGGGCCTGAGCGGAGTCTCCTTCTCATATTCCTGTAATTAAATCTGGAAAAAGATTTCTTGTATAATTTGTATCTATGTTGAATGCGAATTATTTCAGTTTCCAAGGTGGCATCACGTAGAGCGATTCTTGGACTTTTTTTCTTTTTCTCCTTCAAAATGAATAGCATAAACTTAGCGTTTGGTTGGCAAACAGTAATGTCGCGGACTTCAGCTTAGTGGCACCTACAGGACAGTGTGTATCTGGCATTATCGAGATAGGAACTTAGAAATATTCTACGAATATTCCTTAACAATACTTGCGATTACACAGTGACAGCGTGGTGTGCAATATATTCAGCTGTTGCCCTCACTCAATAGCCGACTCATCCACCGATGACAAGTGCAGAGGATTGGAATGTCGCGCGGCAGAAGATTTATATTTTGTGGATAAAACTAAATCATAATAAACTTCCTAATAGCTGTACTTGAGAAGAAGTGTCGTACTGCGTTAATCTTTCTTATTGTGGGTTAAACAATAAATGTCCAAATTTGTAACATGGACTGCCATATTCCTAGATTTCTGTAAAGCATTTGACATGGTGCCACACTGTCAACCGTTAACGAAGGTATAAGTATAGGGAATAGGTCCCCAGGTATGTGAGTGGCTCGAAGACCCTTAAGCTACAAATCCCAGTATGTTTTCCTCGACGGCGAGTATCCATCAGACACAAGGTTATCTTCAGGAGTGCCCCAGGAAGTGTGACAGGACCGATGTTATTTTATATACAAATAAGTGATATTGCGGACAGGGTAAACGGCAGTCTGCGGGTTTCTGATGATGGTACTGTGGTATATGGCAAGGTGTCATCGTAGAGAGGCTGTACGAGGATACACGACGACTTAGACAAAATTTCTCGTTGTTGTGACGAACGGCAGCTAGCTGTAAGTGTATAAAAATGCAAGTTAATGCAGATGAGTCGGAAAAGCAAATCAGTAACTTTCGGATACAGAATTATTAGTCTGCTACTTGACACAATCACCTCGATAAAATGTCTAGGTGCAACGTTGCATTGTATTGTCAAAATGAATTTGCATATAAAGACAGCAGTAGGGAAGGCGAATAACGCCTTCGGTTTATTGCTAGGATTTTAGGGAAGTGTGATTCATCTGTAAAGGAGAGAGCATGCAGAACAGTAGTGCGTCCCTTTGTTGAGTACTGTTTGAGTGTTTCTGCTGCCGCGAAGGTACATGTCGCGTAACGACCCCTGAGATAAGATTAGAGACGTGGGGTTCGTACGGAGGCATACAGACAGTCGTTTTTCCCTCGCTCAGTTTCCAAGTGGAACACGGAAGAAAAGGACTAGTAGTGGTACAGGATACCCTCCGCCACGCACCATCCGATGGCTTGTGGAGTACGGTATGTAGCTGTAGATATAGTTATAAATAAGGGCGCTAACTATTATGCGCTTGTGTTAGCCGTCAAAAATTTTTCTTTAACTTTCTATGGCGTGTTTTGATTTACCCCATCATCAGATCTGTGGCATAAAAAAAGAATTTAGGACAATAGAGGGACGTGTACAATGCGATGACACTGAGTAATGTAATTTAAATATTTTATCAATCATAGACATTTCATTATAATATCAGTGCTCAAACTGGCTCACGCAGTACAACATGTTATAAGCTAAACAATCTTTGGCACTACCTGAAGATGGGTTTTAAAATATAGGAACCCGTCGTGTTTCAAATAAATATTAGTACAACTGAAGCATATCCTTCCAAATTAACTATCATGCTTCCCAGTTGCGGATGTCCTATGTATCAAGTCTCGTGCACAAAATCGTGGATGTTACGTGGCGTGAGGTCGGCTCACAGTAGCTCCAAATGCGACTGGTCCCGAAACACGAGGCAGTTGAAGGAACGGGTAAAGACAGTGTGGTGGTGTTCTTCATTACAGTATAAGACGGACACACCATTTGGACAATCTCACACGGGGAAGAATGATCAAGAAACTGGGAGGAGGATGAAATATGTCAAGTGTAGCTTATGACTTTAATATTACTCACAGCCCCCCAAACTTTGCATCACTCAGAAATCTTGTGAGCATCCAACTGTAAATTTCTTCACCTGCTTCAGACAGTACTTCATTGCAGATAATAACCTCATCTGTGAGAAGTCAGAGATTAGTATTAATATTTTCTGAGAGGTCGTTAACATACAACATGAACAGCAGGGATCATAACGCACTTCACTGCTGAAGTTACACATACATCTGGCGATGACTCTCCATCCAACATAATGTGCTGCGTCCTCCCTATCATGAAATCTCAGTCCATTCCCAAATTTCGTTTTATATCCATACAATTAAATTTTCGATGAAAACTATACGTGTGGTTCTGAATCAAATGTATTTCGGAACTCAAACGAATGTTGCATCTAACTGCTTTGGTTCATAGCTTCAAAGATATATAAGTCAAGCGCCAGCTGGGTTTCAACTATTTTTGGAATGAGTGCTGTTTCGCATCGAGGAAGTCATTCTGTTCAAATTTTCTCATTACGTTTCAACTCAAAATATGTTCTAAGACTTTAGAACAAATAGATATCAAAGATGATGGACTGTAGTTTTGTGGATCAATTTTGCTACCTTTCTTATAAAGGGGTGCGACCTGTACTTTCTTGCAACTACTTGTCACAGTTTTTGTTAGATGGTTCTACGGCAGACTGTTAGCAAAAGAGAGGCTAACTCAGTCGTAGATTCTGTATAGAATTTAATATGGCTGGGGTCCTGAAGCTTTATTCAACTATATTTATTTCAGCTGTTTATCAACATCATTGTCAATAACATTACTCATCTTTGCAGTGGCGCAAAGCTTAAATAAGACCAACACTCCTGTTCATTCCTCTGTGAAGCAACATTTGGACACTGAGCTCAACATTTCTTCTTTTATTAAATGAAACTGAACGGTTCCAGAGACTTTTTCAAGTCTCCGACATCTGTGATGTCTTTATGGAGACTGAAGGGACAAATAAAAATGTGTACCAAAGGTGACATTTGTACCCAGGTCTTCTGCTCCCTAGGTGTATGCGCTAACCACTACACCACCCTGACACAGCGGCATTGCATAACCACACAGACTACCCTAGCATGCCTCCCTCCTCTGTCGGAATTGCCATACACACCTCAGTCCAGATGGTGTTCTTCCTGAACTCTTAACAGCATTGCAGAGGTCTCCAACTGTACTGGAATAGGACCTCAGCATCAAAAGAAAGGGGGAACCTGCCTGAAACCCAGGCATAGATGTGTTAACCAAATGAAACTGTGTTGTTCCACAGACATTGTCAGCTATCAAACATTTGTGATGTGTGTATTCAGACTGAAGGGACCAATGGAAATTTGTACAAAGACCAGGATTCAAACCTTGGTCCCCTGCTCACAGGGCAGACGTGTCAACCACTATGCCACCCTGGCACAGTGGCTTTATGATCATGCACGAATCATTCCAGCATGCCTCGATGCTCAGGTGCTATTCCAACACAGTTGGAAAGCCTCTGCAACGCTTTTCGAGTTTTGGGGGAATATTAAGTGGGCTGAAGAGTGAGTGGGAATTTATATCCAGGAGGGTGGTGTGCTGGGGTAGCCGCACAGTTGTCCAAAGACACTGCGCCATAATGATATAGCGGTTAGCTCAACTGCCTAGAATGTGGGAAACCCGGGTTTGAATGACGGCCTTGGTAGAAGTTTTCATTCGTCACTTCAGTCTACAATACACATCACAGATGTTTGAGAGTAGACAATGTCTCTGGAACAACACAGTTTCATTTGGTTAACGCACCTGTGCCTGGGTTTCAGGCAAGATCCCACCTTTCTTTTGATGCTGAGTTGCTATTCCAATGCAGCTGGAGACCTCTGCAGTGCTGTTCGAGTTTAGAAGGAATACAAAGTGGACTGAGGCGCTATTGGAATTTGGAGGCGTGCTCGGGTAGTCTGTGTGGTTACGCAAAGCCGCTGTACCAGGTTGACTCAGGGAACAGTGCATCTGCCTAGTGAGCACGTACCTGGATTCCAATCCCACCCTTGGTACAAATTTTCGTTTGTCGCTTTAGTCTCAATATACACATCATTTCTATCTTGGTTTTGCTACAGTCAATTTCATTCTTGTCTCGTCCATGGGTAGACACTACCATGAAAAACTAGCAGACGTAAAATTGTTTTCAGTAGGGGCAGATTCCTCGTAGCTTGCAATCCAAGCGCTGGACGATGGTGTTACCGTCAGTCGAAAAGATTGGTGCGTGAATGATCGACTAGAGGAAACACCTACGTTGACTGTGAGTATCCTGCAAGTATACGGCAAGGAAGCTGTATACAGTATTGTATCAGTGCCTCCTAGCTGTCAACGTGCAGCCCATCAAGAAGGAGCTTAGCGCGGTAAGGTGGTTTCCCGGTAGGAAAGGCCTGGGAAAATTCGCATATCAGCTATAAGTTAAATGTATAATTTCTTGTGGATTAAATTACTGGTTACGAAAAAATTATTGGGTTGCAACGTTCTGAAATAGAACTTTTAACATATTTTGGAAAACATTTGTTGAAAACAGTGATCAATTTCATAACTGTACTTAGAAAAACGGTCTTGATCGCACAACTCAACATTTGTCGGTGGCCGTTTTTAGTCCAAAGGTGGGCCATCTTCAGACCGTCTCCAAAGTTGATATGTGGAAACGGATCTACGGAGCAGGACCTATAGAAGTCTCGAAATGCTGTCAACAGTTTGAACCTATTATCCGATTTTCATAAACTACATCTTATATGAAGGATGCTAAAATGCAACGTATAAGTGCTCAGTTATTTCTTACACAGTGCTAATAGCTTGAAACACCTAGAAAATGAAACACAAGAAATTGTAGAGATCACTTACTCCTGAGATACAATGTGCAGTTCCACCAACCATTTATTTTGTCTCTATCACTCCCCTAGCTCAGAACTATGGATAGGCAGAAAATAACTCGGCACAGATTTTACTGTTACGTGATGGATGTAGGATAAATGTAGTAGGGTTAGTAATTTTGCACGCAGTGGTGTGTTATCACATATTGTTCTGTGTATCTGAACGTAATTTGCGTCTTGCTATTGGAACCTTGGAATCTCAAGTCTAGCTTTTCTGCAAGCCTCCTATAAATGCTCGCATCTGGTCTCCTCATCCCATTGGCCCCGCCAGTATAAATGAGCCGATGGCCGATGACGTATTTTTTGCCCCAACACAAAACGACAGGCATATGTCCCTGGCTGACGCTTATTGGTCAACAGATAACACGGCTCAATGCGATCGCAATTTGTAATGTGAATTTCAGTATCCGTTGATAATTCCTCTGGCGGTTGTTGACAGTCACTTTTCGCTCGAGTTTGCAACTCATTTAATATTCATAACAATTAGTGGTTTCCTTTGTGACATCGCTAAGTGTTGATAATTGAGATAAAACTGCATTAATTTTCATTACGTTTTCTTCGAATCTGTTTGCTAATAGCGTCTGTCTCTGAACAGGTTCCAGAGTTCCACAGCAATGTGGTATCAGATTAAAGTTTCCAACCTTTCAAACATGTAATATGAAGAAGGAGGTATGCAATCGAAATAACCTTCTTCTCCTAAAGATCTACATATGATTTATTAGTCAGTTAATTCCTTGGAAATTCATTTGAATGATGTAGGTATTTCAATAGAAATTATGGAAACATTAGAAGAAACAGTAAATAACCCTGAAAATTCCACGAATTATGGTTGCAGTACAGTAGCTTCCCAGCACAAAGAAACCATTTACAATAATAGCTTTCAGTAACAAGGAAAAGGCATTTCTTGGGTAGACGAAGCATGAAGAATATGCTTAAAGTTAGACTGTGTGCTAAGCCGATTTCGTTTCATAAAATCTGAACGCGAATAATATTAAAGGAAGAAATATTTAGGCAAGGTACGAAATATGCAGCAAAATGAAACGAGCAAACGTGAGAAAGAAAAATTATTCGAATGATTTAGGACTGCTTGTGGGAGTCAGTGCACTATTACAGAGGGAGATCTACAAGACTAGGCTCTCTGAATTGCAAGTGAAATGAATATTACTCATTTCAGGATTCTTCAACATAGTTAAATACATTTCCTAAATTGTACGGAAAAGGAAGTCGGAATATTACGAAGTTTACTTCAAGTAAATGTGTAGAGTATGTCATTAGTAGGTGGCACTATAGAGAAATTTGTAGCTCCTTGGTAACCGTTAAAATGCTGTGTATAGAGCCAGTCAGGTTTCATACAAGAACGGCACTTCATCATTTAAAGTGAAATAAAAAAAAAGTCACACTTGCAGTCGATGAATGCTATGACACATTTTTACAGAACAATGCCAATGGTAGATTACTACTTCCGTAGCTTTATGTCTGTCTTCAGGCACTTCAAGGCCTGCCGACGGTTAAAAAAAGGACTGTTTAGTTGCAATAGTAGTACAATCTTGAAAATTGGGGGAGGATAATTTTCAGTACTATATCCGAAACGCATTCCTAGCAGTTGCATAAAGTAATTCATTGGACGACTCCTCTCTCTTCAGTGACGAAAATACTGTTATATAATTCTGATTCCACACAGAACTGATTTGTGATTCAGCCCCTCAATAATGAAATCCTCAGACAGTGTGAAGTTTTTCAGAACACAGTCGGTTAATATTATTTTCGAGAGCTCTTTGTCTTGTCAAGTTTATCAGTGGAATAGTATTGTAAAACTTCACACATTCATGCGTTGTCAGTTTGTATCTCCATGTTTTACAAATCTGTTCAAGTATGCTTGGTACACAGTACAATATACAGAACAACAGCCACGACCATTTCTCACTCCAATTCTGGTTAAATAGTATTATTAATTACTCTGAAGTGCTTGAATGCGTTAATTTTTCTTCTATCAGTTGTGCCTAGTTTAAGAAATACTTTCGTTCTTGTCATCCTATAGACACTACGCATTTTTGTGACTACTGCAGGGAATAAATAAGGAACTGTTTCATTGTTAGTAAAATATACATTATTCAAAAATTATCATAATCACTGTGCTACATGGGTATAAAATACACTCCTGGAAATTGAAATAAGAACACCGTGAATTCATTGTCCCAGGAAGGGGAAACTTTATTGACACATTCCTGGGGTCAGATACATCACATGATCACACTGACAAAACCACAGGCACATAGACACAGGCAACAGAGCATGCACAATGTCGGCACTAGTACAGTGTATATCCACCTTTCGCAGCAATGCAGGCTGCTATTCTCCCATGGAGATGATCGTAGAGATGCTGGATGTAGTCCTGTGGAACGGCTTGCCATGCCATATCCACCTGGTGCCTCAGTTGGACCAGCGTTCGTGCTGGGCGTGCAGACCGCGTGAGACGACGCTTCATCCAGTCCCAAACATGCTCAATGGGGGACAGATCCGGAGATCTTGCTGGCTAGGGTAGTTGACTTACACCTTCTAGAGCACGTTGGGTGGCACGGGATACATGCAGACGTGCATTGTCCTGTTGGAACAGCAAGTTCCCTTGCCGGTCTAGGAATGGTAGAACGATGGGTTCGATGACGGTTTGGATGTACCGTGCACTATTCAGTGTCCCCTCGACGATCACCAGTGGTGTACGGCCAGTGTAGGAGATCGCTCCCCACACCATGATGCCGGGTGTTGGCCCTGTGTGCCTCGGTCGTATGCAGTCCTGATTGTGGCGCTCACCTGCACGGCGCCAAACACGCATACGACCATCATTGGCACCAAGGCAGAAGCGACTCTCATCGCTGAAGACGACACGTCTCCATTCGTCCCTCCATTCACGCCTGTCGCGACACCACTGGAGGCGGGCTGCACGATGTTGGAGCGTGAGCGGAAGACGGCCTAACGGTGTGCGGGACCGTAGCCCAGCTTCATGGAGACGGTTGCGAATGGTCCTCGCCGATACCCCAGGAGCAACAGTGTCCCTAATTTGCTGGGAAGTGGCGGTGCGGTCCCCTACGGCACTGCGTAGGATCCTACGGTCTTGGCGTGCATCCGTGCGTCGCTGCGGTCCGGTCCCAGGTCGACGGGCACGTGCACCTTCCGCCGACCACTGGCGACAACATCGATGTACTGTGGAGACCCCACGCCCCACGTGTTGAGCAATTCGGCGGTACGTCCACCCGGCCTCCCCCATGCCCACTATACGCCCTCACTCAAAGTCTGTCAACTGCACATACGGTTCACGTCCACGCAGTCGCGGCATGCTACCAGTGTTAAAGACTGCAATGGAGCTGCATATGCCACGGCAAACTGGCTGACACCGACGGCGGCGGTGCACAAATGCTGCGCAGCTAGCGCCATTCGACGGCCAACACCGTGGTTCCTGGTGTGTCTGCTGTGCCGTGCGTGTGATCATTGCTTGTACAGCCCTCTCGTGGTGTCCTGAGCAAGTATGGTGGGTCTGACACACCGGTGTCAATGTGTTCTTTTTTCCATTTCCAGGAGTGTATTTAATGTCAACAACTGAAAGTCGTGATTGATGGATGTCGTCTGTAATGTAATATCATACACTGCCTTGATTTTGTTTCCTCTTCTAGTCACTTGCTCCGTCTACAACAATTTAGCTGTGGATATAAACAGGAAATTATTTTAAAAAATTATCAATGTGAGATAATTTTGGTACAGTTTAAGTGCTTAAAATTCATGTGTAAGCGGTATGGGCTTCGAACAGTGCGGTGCTACATTTTCTTGTCTGCCGATTCGCCCATTCGCGTACTACGTAGGAAGGTTCGTACAAACCGTGGTGTAGGTGCTTTCTGATGCAGCAAACATGAATAACTCTAACAGTTTTTTAAAAAAATACTTGCATTTCCCATTAACAGCTAAAATTTTGACATTTCATTTCTTTCTTCGTATTCGCCCTGTGTGAAAACGTTCAGGATAAGTTTCGAAATGTCGGGTAAGACCGTTCCCTTGTTAGTACACTAGGCAGCACTAAGCCCGAAATGGCTCAAAGTGACCGTTCCCATCCGGACACGAACACGTAACGTTTCCCAAGCATTTTCTCTATAAAGCCTCTTTGTTCACAGTGCTAAGCTCCTTCAAACTGTATTTGACTTTCACAGGTAATTCACACTGACATAACATGCGTGTACAAATTTACCTGCTGGAATTTCACAGCATGGTCAAAGCCACTGCAGTTGTTAACTATGATACATCATCTCACAGGCCAAACGTTTTTGACAAAAGGCTACAATATTGTCAAGGATTCCAAAAGTGGGGAAACTTCCTTTCATTTAGTTCCAGGTGCAGTATTGTAATCTCTCAGAATATGTAGGTTAGTGAGTTTAAATTACAAATAGGTAGACTGATGTTTTTAGTAGTGAGAATTAGTGAATTGCAGTGTCTGCAATAATAAGGTTTTGGCTAGGTTGCCAATACAAAATTAAGCAGAGGCAGTGCTGGTTGAGGTCCAGTAATGGGTAAAAAGATGGGACAGGAAGGCTGGATATGGAGGAGGCAATACCTATGCGGTTTTATGAAACTGAAATTCCACCCATCTCCCTTACTGGAATTAGGGAACTAATAAATTCACTCACACGTAATCGATGACATTTCCAACAGAGTACTAAAAGCTTGTTTTCCACAGGTACGTCGGATTCTCAGCTGCATATGAAGTAGCTCATTGAAATAGGGCATCTTTCGAGATAGAATGAAATGTACTATTTTTGACCCATTGCATAACAACGTGGATATCTCTGACGCTAAAAAGTACCGCCAAATCTGACTTCTGACAGCTTTATCCAAATTCTCGAAAAAGTAATCTATGTATTGAAGAGTAGCTTCGCATATTTGTAAAGATGAAATGCTGACAAAATGTCAGTTTGGTTTTCCAAAATCTTTTGAACAGAAAATGCTAGATGTTTTTCACTGATAAAATATTAAAAGCTCTGAATAACCGAACATCACCCATTGAGATATGTTGCGATCTCTCAAAGGCTTTTGGTTGTGTTAATCATAAGCTTAAGTATTGGTGGTATAAATTCGACAGTGCACAAACGGTTTAATTCATATTTAACTGGAAGAGTACAGAAGGCTGAAATTAACAGTACAGATATTCTGAAAAAATCATCAGAGTTCTCTAACTGGGGTGGTATCAAGAATCATGTCCTATGGGGTTCAATATTGGATCCTTTATTGTTCTTAATATATATTAATGACTCACCACTCTACATTCGTGAAGATGCAAAGGTAGCTCTTTTTGCTGATCGTATAGGTATACCTATAGTAATCACACCCAAGAGACAACAATTAGCTAAGGAAATGGTAAATAATGCCTTTCAGAAAATTATTAAGTGGTTCTCTGCAACTGGAGTCCTACTAAATTTTGTGAAAACACAGTACATACAATTCTGTACAGTAAACAGCATAACACCATTGATAAATATAGACTTTGAACAGAAGCCTATTGCTATGACAGAATATTCAAAATTCCTGGGTGTGTGCAGTGACGAAAAGTTGAATTGGAAGATACACATTGATGATTTGCTTAAACATTAAGGTTCAGCTACTAATGCTATTAGGGTTATTGAAAGTTTTGGTGATGAACATGTCAGTAAATTAGCCTACTATGCCTATTTTCATTCTTTGCCTTTATATGGCATCTTATTTTGGCATAATTCATCATCAACAGAAAAAAGCATTCATTGCAAAAAAACAGAATAATAGCTGGAACTCACCCAGGATCACCTTACAGACGTTTATTTAAAGAACTCGGGGTATTTACAGTACCTCATCAATACATAAATTCACTTACGAAATTTAGTATTAATAACCCATCCCAATCCAAAAGTAATAGCAAATGAACGATGATCTTCACTATTTTGGGTTAAATCGGACGTTGGCACAGAAAGGGATGAATTATGCTGCCACAAAAGTCTTTAGCCATTTGCCATATAGCATCAAAAGTCTGACAGAAAGGCAACCAGCATTGAAAAACACATTAAAAGTAATTTCTGAATGACATCTCCTTCTATTCAGAAGATGAAATTTTGGATGTGGAATAGTAACGGAAAA
Source organism: Schistocerca piceifrons (assembly GCF_021461385.2). Taxonomy (NCBI): domain Eukaryota; kingdom Metazoa; phylum Arthropoda; class Insecta; order Orthoptera; family Acrididae; genus Schistocerca; species Schistocerca piceifrons. The sequence goes on from NC_060142.1 coordinate 641,671,856, forward strand.
ATTATATCCTGTAAGGAAAAAGTATATTGAACTGACACATTCTATACCATTTCGAAATGTCGTATTCATGATCTGTGAAACAGTTATTACTGTAGTGTAACGTAAAAGCGGATAAGGGACTGTAAACAGCATAGTGAATGCAAAGTCGTAGCCAACATCCACTACCACAGTTTATGTGCCAACTACCTCAGCATATGATGACGAGATTGAAAGAATACACGCAAACTAAGAGAAATTATTCAGGTGACAGTCAATTTGCTGATTGGTGGATCGGGGGAGGGATAGGAATGGTGGAATATAATTTCTATAGGAAGACAAATGCTTCACTATAGAAATCGGGCAGTAATGATTGAAGGTTGTAGTAGTCATGCAGCAATGAAGAGGGTTGGAGAGGAAGGACTAGCATGAATAGCTGCACTGAACCTGTGTGAAGACTGCAAGTCACAGAAGCAACACCAGAACTTCTGTCATCTGGTGTTGTTTCTGTGACTTTCAGTCTTTATACTATCATCTGTGATTAAGTCTTAGGTACTTCGAGCACTTATCTAGTCTCTCTTATAAATGCGATGCAGTGCGGTATAATGCGAATTGCTGATTTATTTTATTAAGTTTAATCCTATAGTTCAGATTAAGGGAACTAGCATGCGATTTCTAGAGTAAATGGTCAAGAACATTTATCAGCACCCTAAACAGAACGGTTACATAGGATCAGCAGTGATGCTGAAGCAGAGACTCTTGGGAACGTATTTAACCGGTAAGCAACCAGTTGTAGATCGGAGCGTCGCCGTTTGCAGCCTCTTCCCGCAGCAACCTGTGCTCAGCCTGCAGCCTAAGCAACGGCGCGTCAGCAAGACGCCTACGCCTGCCAAAGGCACGCCGGCCGTTGCGAGCCTTTGAGCCGCGGATATTACCGAGGGTAGGGGGTGGGGTGGTGGGCAGGGAGTTGGGGAGCGGGAGGAGGCTTGCGCCCTTTGGCAGTCACGCTCTTTTCCAGCGATCGCCCACGAAAAGCCTCTCCGACCCTGCCGTGCTCTTCCCACTTAAATACGTCGCGGCCACCACCAGCGTGCTTGCGTGCCTGCTAACTCGACGTCCAGTAAACACTTCATCACACACTTACGGTCTGGCTGCATTTGTACAGTTCCTTACCTGCTTTATTGTAGATCATTTGTTCCTACCCTGCAGCAAAACTCAGTAACTTATGTACTACGACACTGTGTGAAACTGTTACAGAGAAACTGACTGAAATTTTCCATCTTTCCAAGTCATTCTGTTACCGTTCATTGACTCCTAATGTTTCACAAATTACTCACTTACCAGTAATTATTTCCATCGTTCTTTTTTCTCAGCACTGCCATCCGTCTGAAAAGACTTCACCTCTATGCATTTTCATATCTGCTGGAGAAACTTTCAGTATCATGTCTGAGCGTCTGTGGAGGAGTGGTAGCCCGTTTTTTTCTCAAGAGTCGAAACTAGAGACGTTGTAACTCATCCCAAATATGGCCCACATCGCAACTTTCCACAGGATAGTCCATTTCAGATGTGTTATCGTCCACTAATTATTGCGTCACAGAAGAGCTTTATGACAGGGTGGACTGTCATGCTGAAACAAACAGTTGTCTTCTATTAAAGGTTCCTCTACTGTACACTGTACAAAGCACTGTAAACTGTGTTCATATACTTCCGCATTTACTGTTTTTTAAGTGTAATTAGCTAAACTCGAAAACACCCCCACGCCGTTATACTAAGACCTCCGTACATCAATGTTGGCATTATCCATGATGAGAGGTAACTTTCTCCTGGCATTCTCCGAAATCCAAATTCTTCCATCTGATTTCCACAGAGCGTAGAGTGATTTATTACGTCAAATTACTAGTTTCCAGTGATCCAATGTCCAGTGCTGTCGTTCTCTACACCACCTCAAGCATCGATTAACAACAACAACAATGTGTGGCTTTTGAGGACCTGCTCTATCCTTGTACCCCATTCTTTTTAACTCCCTACACGCAGTCATTATACTAACTCGACAGCTGGTAGTATTTAGGACTCCAGAGTAATTTCTTCCCCTGGTATCACGCGATCTTTTTGCAACCATCCTCGCCATTGCTCCACTGCTCCTGTACGTGAGGTACGCCTCGTCTTGGCTTCACTGTTGCCCTTCATTCACTTTTGCACTTCATAGTCACATTATCAACAGTCGACTTGGACAGTTGCAGAAAGTCTATAACGCCTGCGATGGATTTGTTACTGGGGCGACATCCAGCGACTGGACCACTTTCGAAGCCACTAGTCTCTCCAGATTGACCCATTCTGCTGTTACTGCTTCTGTGCTGACAACGCTGTACTCCACGGCTTCTCTCATACCGTCGAGTCCGTTTCTCATGAAGTCTAGTGGTCACTTCCGCATACCATAGGAGTTTCCAGGTAGTTTTGATCAGATAGTCTCTCAGACTTACGTAGTTTCTACATCTCGTAGATACCCTACCCTGATATGGTCAGTATAGCATAAGTTATCAAACCGTGGGTTGTTACGATATCAATAGTTCATTATGAGGCACGTCCTATTGGAAATCAAATGCCGTTATGTCCCTCCGGCACCTTTCAGCATAAGATGGTTGCCGAGTGAAACACACAGGTTTGTCTTGTACACAAAATTTACCTACTGTAGTGCTTTTCTTCAAATCGTCAGTCCGAATACTGGTTTGATGTAACTCTCTATGCTAGTCTGTTCTGTGCAAGCCTCTCTATCTTTGCATTTATTTCACTTTATTTATGGCCTTCATTCGACAACTTTAGTCAATATTATCAATTAGATTCTTCTGTTTTTTCTTGGCCCAGTACTTTTTCATTCTTTCAGATCGGGCCCTTCCCTCCTCATCCGAAATCACCTTTCCCAGGTTCTGTTTGTCGATTTTTATTGGTAGTGTGATATGTTTGTCCTGAAGTATCTTGAGAGCGTCTGTCTTGCCTTCCAAATCCTCCATTGTAATCTGTAACTTAATCAGGTCGTCCTTGAGCTCTGCAATCCATCTAATGCCACTCATAATATTTCATAACTTCTCAATTATTCTCCTGCTAATTCTGTTTTTTGCTGTCCTCATCAATCTTCCTGCGAAAGAGATCCGTTTTCTGTTTCATTGTACTTGTTGCTGGTCGTATTTCTGTATAAACTGTTTCATTTGAAGATGTTCTCCAAAGTCCGACTTTTTGGTATTTTTTATTTATACATATTCTGACTGTCCATCTTTCTTTTTTGAGTAATGTGTCTATTGCTGTGTTCGTTTTTTTAAATATAGTTTCGCTAGCATATGTTATTTGCGCCTGTGTGACTGTTTTGTGGTATTTCAGTTTTGTGGCTACTGAGAGACATTTTTTGTCACGTGTGTTCTTGGTAACATGATGCGTTTTGTCAGTTTGTTTATTTTACTCTCCCATGATGGATTCTCATTCATTAATTTTCCCACCTATTTAAACTTTTCAACAATTTTTATGTCGTGTTCTGCTACTCTAATTTTGTTTGCCAGTGGCATTTTCGTTAGCATTATTTCTGTTTTTTTTTTTTTTCAAAAGATAATTTTAAGCCAATTCTTTGGAATATTTCCTGTAATGATTATATTTGTACTTTGGTTTCCTGAATGTTGTTGACGAGAAAAGCGAGGTGATCAGAAAATCCTAAACAGTCCAACAGTCCAACGTTAATGTTCTTTGGACTGTCCTTGAGGGATTCCCTCATTACGTCTTCAAGGTCACAGTTAAAAATAAGTGATGAGACGCCGTCTCCCTGGCTTAAACCAGTTTTTGCCCTGAATGATTCACAAAGTTCCCCTCTGAACTTAATTTTCAAATTTGTATTTTTTAAGGTAAGTTGTATCAGCTTAATTAATTTTGGGTGGAGTACGAAATGTCTTACATTTTAACAGTCAGGCTATATGGACAGAATCATATGCATTTTGAAAATCTATAAATGTAATTTAGAAAGGCCTCTTTCGTTTGCATTAAAAAGCCATGATTAATTTCGGGATAATTATTTGTTCGGTGTAGCATCTCCAAAGTCTGAAGCCTCCTTGGTATTCCCCAGTTTCTTATCCAGTCGTTCTTTGATCCCATTGTGTAAAATCTTGTAAAAACTTCGGGTTCCCTATTACGACTTACGTCCTTCAGTGCTCTGTGAGATTCTACTTGCCTAATTAACGAAACAGTGTCAAAAACTTTCTTTGAATCTGGAAGTGCTACAAACTTGAACGTATCTTTCATCAACCTCTATTGTAAGGTAAGTCTAACTGTCGCTGCACTTCCAGTCGGTGTCTATCGTACTTCCAAGATATTAAAAGTTTTTTAGCTGTTCTAATATTTCTCCATTGAAGATAATTTTTATTTCTTTATTTCCTCCTAGTTCCAATACTTTTGTTTTCTGTGTATCATTCAAATAGGCAATAAGTTTTCGGAAATACAGCAATTTGAAGTTGAGTTCCAAGCTCTGAAGTGCACTGTAGTTCGTGTCACTGAGCATCCGTGTAGAGTCCCTTACTGCAGGACTCCATCAAACTGTGGAAACGATACATTTATGTCACAAAAGGAACACACCTTAAGTTGTGAAAAGATATTAGTGTATTTGGCGAGGACAAACGGTGTGAAATATCAGCGTTTGAACTAACAGAACTTGACATCAACAAGTAAATTGATATGTAGTGGATGTGTCGATTAATCAGTCATAATGTGAATAAGCATTTCGCTTAATTAACGGAAGTTCTAGGTAAGATCTCAAGCCTTAAAAACAACATAATAGTGTGTAGAAACATAAATACAAACAACACAGATAAAACGAGTAGTATCCCGACAAAGCCCCACCACAGCTTCAGTGCGTCCCTGTTGGCAGCGCTGCAACATGGATAACTCCAACAAAACTGTGCCAATAACTGACCATATGGCCAAAAATATATGCAGGTAAAACGGAGATGTATCTGTAAAAGTTTTTTTTTTAATTTTCGTAATATTACAGCTAAATAACAATAGTAAAACATTTATGACCGTATCTCTAAGCCGCAGGCCTCCAATACATCCTAGATTAGGGGAGAGTGCTATATTTCAAAGATAGCGTACACAGTAACACGTGACATTTATCGACCGTTACTTAAGTCTAGTGACTGATTTTAGGTCCGCCCCTGATACTGAGTGGTCAGCTCGGCGCAATGCCACGTCAAGGGGCCCGGGTTCGATTCCTGGCTGAGGCAGGAGATTTTCTCCTCTCAGGGACTGGGTGTTGTGTTGTTCTCATCACCATTTCATACCCATCTCCGACGCGCAAGTCGCCCAATGAGGCGTCAAATGCAATAAGTACTTGCCCTCGGCGGCCGAACTTCCGCGAATGGGGGTCTCCCGGCCCACAATGCCGTACGCTCATTTCACTACAAGAAAATGCGTGTTTTTCTCACCAGACGCGTTTAGCTTTACTGAGGTGAAGCATAATCAGTGGTTTGTAATTAAAGATGTTTGCTTTTTATTTTTATAAAACGGTAGTGCACAAAAAAGTGTGCTTTGTAAAACATAAGAGCATGGATAGTTCAGCAGAGAAGCGAAAAATTAGGCTACAAGTATCAGAGTCTAATGAGGAAAGACACCAAATACATGCTAGCAGACGGCCTTTCCTAGTATAGGCGAGAAAACAAGCAGAAATCACCGCAAGTAAAAACTAACAAACTGTTAACCAACTGTTTATTGATTTTCAAAACAAATTATATAGTAAATATCTTTAATTATAGACCACTTATGATGCTTTACATCAATAAGCCAAACACGTCTGGCAAGAAAAACACGCATTTTCTTGTAGTTGTATCGACGGAACGAAAATACCTTTAGGAATTGTATAGCAGCTACGGACAATATTGCCACACTAAAGAAGAATATTATGAGGCTGTTGTTAATTCTCCAGTTACAGAGTTTTATGGTGCGTAAAATTCTGCACGTTTTTAAAACTGGTAACATAAGGCGTGGCCGGTGAAGCCACTCTTCGTCACTAGTGCACCATCTTGTACCTTGAAACGGAAGATGTGTTTACTACGAAACACGTGATATTTGCAAATGAACAGAATTCCTTTATCGTCCAAACAGTTTTGTGTGTCTTAAAAATGTAAATTTATATTACTAACCAACGAAGTCTATTTCAAATTTTTGTAACTTGTAGGTGGTTTTTGGTAATACCTCTTCTCGATACGATTTCACTTAGGCTTATTGATATGTAATTGGGTCATAATGTAATACATACACTACTAAATACAATACTAACAAGATTTTATCGATTGCCACACTTTTAAATTCTAAGAGAAGTATTTGTTCCTATACATATGGCCACGTTGTACCTTGGTGCAGTTTTCCATGTTCGGAAAACCTCTACGTTTCCAGTGCAATTTTTGTAATTTCAGAAAAACACACTCAAAGTGAATGCAATATTTTGAAATGGAATAAGAAGGTATGTTGAACTTCTATTACATGGCTGACTAGAGGCGAAAGTCTGAAAAGATTTCCGAGGTAAGCCCGCTCTCTCACTTACCTCGTACCGCCGAATAACGGTGATAGTGAAGCACAGTTCATAAATTTATACTACAGTTACAAGAGGTTAGTAGAAGAATACTGAGTGCTGAAAAAATTTCCTAATGGTAGAATAATACACAACGCTGAAAATCAAAGTAAAGTTGTCTGGGATAACGCAAAAAAGAAAACGGGGGAGACAAACTGAAGCGTAATTATTTACAATTAAGAGAGAAGGGAAAATTAATTAGTTCCCAAGAGCTTGCAAATTTTTAAATGTTTTCAAAAGCCCACAAGAATTGCTACAAATATCCCTACAAACAGATGCAATATTCGTATATAATTATGCGTTGATTGTATTCATGATCTTACCGACTACAGAGCTTGAAGTCAATTAGACTGGAGAAAAACTAAATATCAAAAAGTAATCAAGCGTAGGTGAAGTAAGTATCTATTTACGAAAGCATCGTACACACAGCCTAAAAGCTCGCTTAATGGTCATGAGAAATGAACCATTCCTTCAGGGAACTTCCCACAGCGATTTCAACGAGCAAGAGATGTGCCTCTGCTAATGAAAAGTAGTCCAGTAAACGTATGAAACCACAAGTTTACTCCCTTGCTGAGGACAGCCTGAAAAATAAAAAAAATCATTTCTGACAGACAAATAAATGTACTAACAGAATAAATGTAAGTTTATGCGTGCATCAGTTTGGATTCCGAAGCCGTATTGTTAGTAGCCTGTTTATGTGTTTGTATGTTGGCAGTGCTACGTAGCGCTCTGCATTAATAACTCTGATAGCACTGTGCGCACTCTGTAGGAGACTCTCTGGCTGGTTGGATTCGCAGTTAGAAGTTAACAGTCAGCGGTGATGGCAGTTGGAGGTGAACAGCCAGCAGTTATGGAATTTGGGAGTGAGTAGTCAGCAGTGATGGAGGTTAGAGGTTAATAATTAGCAGTGTTAGAGGTTTGCAGTATTAGCGCAAGCGGACGATTTGGACATGTGTGCTTCATTGAAATGTGATTTGTCGATGGTTATCCAATTTCTGGAACTGGATGTCATGGACGACTATATAATTTTAGAACTGGTTGACACATTTTAAGGTAAATACATTGTTTGCTCTGCAACAAAATCTTTCCTTTGCTAACCACTTACCTATTAGTAGTTAGAGCCCTGCAGTAGTTAGAATCATTTATTTGGCTATATTGGCGATTGCTGTATAGCAGTAGTTCGTGTAATAAATATTTTTTTGAGGTAAGTGTCTCATGAAATGTATAAGTTATTGTTAGGATTTCTTCTTATTCAGGGCCATTCTGTAGACTTAATTTTAAAGCAGTTAGATCTCGTTATCCTTGAACATTGTGGGTAATTAATGAATAGGAGAACATTGAGGTGTGTCTGTCAGGGCAAATTCTGTGCATCAGTGTCATGATGATAAAGAATAGCAAAGAGACAGTATAGTCAATTTCACTCAGCAGTTGAAGATAAAACTATTATGTTTCACCGTCTTAGTTGCTGCAGTATAAGTAAGAAAACCTTTTATTAAGCAGTTTCAGTATGAAAATAGAACCGATCATTCTAAACTTCGCAGTAGTTGTACTTCATGCTCTCAGCAAGTACGAGTTCGTCAAGTCATATTCTTAGATCTGTCTAAGTCTCTTGAAACTGTCGTGCATATGTTCTACCGAATGCGCTACAATCTTTCAGTAGTTTACTGCATAGCAAGAAAGTACCTTACTACGAGGAACTGCGAAGAACCTACTTGCTGCACTCATTTATTCGCAGACGACGCCGAAACCGATAATATGAAGGACAGCAAATGCATATTATATAATAGAAAGCAAAGAGGGAACAGATGAAGATGACATGTGAGATACGATAGGGCGAGAAGAATTTGACAGAGCACTGAAAGGCCTAATCCGAAAAAGGCTCCTACAGCAACCGCCATTCCCTCAAAACTCTTAAAATCCTTTGGTGAGACAACCAAGACTAAACTATTCCGTCTTGTACACAGGATGTGTGAGACAGGGAAAATACCCTCAGACCTGAGGGAAAATATCATATTTCTAATTCCAAAGAAAGAGGCGCTGCCATGCGTGAAATATTACCGAACTATTACTTTACTAAGTCATTTTTGCAAACTAACGATTCGAATTATTTACAGAAAGATGGAAAAACTGCTAGAAGCCGACCTTGGGGAAGATCATTTATGGTTCTGGAGGAATTTCGCAACACAAGAGGCAAAATTGACCCTTTAATTGATCTTAGAAGCTAGATTAACGAGAAAAAAACCTAAGTTTAGGGCATTTTTAGGTACGGAGAAAGCTACTGACAACTTTGACTAGAAAACACACTAAATTTCTGAAGGCAACAAGGGTTCAATACAGGTAGCGAAAGACTAATTACAATCTGTACAGAAACCAGACGACAGTTATAGGAGAGAAGGGGTGTGAAGGGAAACTAGGACTTGGGAATGGAGTAAGACGGGTTTGCAACCTATTCTTCATTTTATTCAATGTGCACATTGAGCAAGAAAAATTTGGGGAAGGAATTTAAGTTCAGAGAGAAGAAAAAAAGTTTGAGATTTTCCGAGGATATTTTAATTCTGTCAGTGACAGTGAAAGATTGGTAAGTGCAGTTGAACGAAATGGTAAGTGTCTTGAAAGGAGAATATGTGATCAACATTAACAAAAGCAAAACATTGTTAATAAAATGTTGTCGAATTAAATCAAGGGAATTAAATTAGCAAATGAGCCACTAAAATTAGTAGATGATTTATGCTATTTGGGCAGTAAAGTAAGTGATGGTGTCCAAATTGAAGGGGAAATAAAACGTAAACTGGCAATGTTGAGATAAGTGTTTCTGAAGAAGAGAAACTTGTAAACATGGAATATAAATATAAGTGTTAAGGAATTTTTTCTTAAGGCATTTGCCTAGAGTGTACCCTGTAGAGAAGAGAAATGTGGAAGATAAGCAGTTCAGAATAAAGAGAATAGAAGCTTTTGAAAGCTGGTGCTACAGGAGAATGATGAAGGTTAGATGGGTAGGTCGCGTAACTAATGAGGAGGTGCTGAGTAAAAGTGGGCAGAAAAAACATTTGTATAATTACGTGGCTAAAAGAAGAGTTCAGTTGACAAGACACATTATGAGAGATGAAGGAATCGTCATTTAGTATTGGAGGCAAGTGTTGGTTGTGTGTGTGGGCGGAGGAGATGGTTCAAATGGCTCTGAGCACTATGGGACTTAACTTCTCAGGCCATCAGTCCCCTAGAACTTAGAACTACTTAAACCTAACTAACCTAAGGACATCACACACATCCATGCCCGAGACAGGGTTCGAACCTGCGACCGTAGCGGTTGCGCGGTGGGGGAGAAAGGTGTAAGAACTGCAGAGGTAGACCAGTAAAATAAGCAGGTTCAACTAAGTGAGGGTTTCAGTAATTTGGAGATGACTAGGCTTGCACAGGATAGAATAATTTGGTAACTGGAAATATATTCCTACGACAAAGAGATTAGAAATGTGGTCTGAGAGTGCAAAATATCTTTTCAAGTAGTTGCAAATCGTAACTAAAACTTCAAATCCATGTATTCACTGATGAAATGACTTATAAACACTCTATTGAAAGACAGGATCAATAGCAATATTCACAATATGATACTAAAAATCAGCTTCATTTTGGCACAAATGATGTTATGACATAAAGCTACGTAGTTGTTTAATATTCTACATATACCAGAGAGAAGCCGGTAGTATCTTCAAATAAGTACTAGATTTGTGTTTATTTGTCAATTCCTTAAAATAAGTATGTATTTAATTACAAGCCTACAAATAACCAGTTCGTAGCGATATAAATATTTATCTTAGAAATTTATGAATATCTTTTTCCATGGCTTTGAAACGAAACTGAATAATTTAACAGTTTCTCAAGTGTTTTAGTCCTTTGGAGGGAAACAGAAAAGGTGAGGTCAATGGACACATGAAACTTTCATACGTGTGTGTGTGTGTTTGTACTTGTGTGCGTCCGTGTGTTTGTATTTGTTTATCGAACTGCGCATTTGACATGTGTGTCATGCTGTCCCTGCAAGTGGTCGCGTTTATTGGTCGCGCTACGGACCGTTGACCATGACGGATCACCCTCGGATCGTCAATAAACGTCAGGAGCTGCGGCCAGTGGGGTGGTGCACGCTGAGGGAACAGCGCGTATAAGGGGCCTGCCACGTAAAAGCACAAGCAACCAGTGGGCGCTGAATTCCCTGCTAGGGCGACGGCGGAAAAAAATTCCTACTTCAGAGCTATGTAACATTCTCTAAATTGACGTCTCTAAGTCATGCGAGAAAAATGTTATATCACAGTGGTCTATCAAAAGGCCATTTAAGCTACATTCCCTAATTGAAGTACATTTCTGTCGTCCCTCAGTAAGAGACATCGTTGATCAGTATGCGGTCTGCCCAGTAGGTACCGAGTATCATGTGAAAAGTTATATAATGCTTTCCACATACTGCATTCGCAAAAAGTAATTTGTTGTAGGAAACATAGTAACATCGCACAGAGACCTAGACCAAAGCGTAATTATTTTGTATACCGTTATTGCTTTGTCAAAGTTCAATAATATTTTCTGTTAACCGCTGATTCCATTAAGATAATACATCAAAAGTTCGCACACTGATGGGATTGGAACCCAACCCGCTCAGACAATATACACCGACGTTTTTGGGAATCCAGTAGGAATATATAGGGTACATTCCCCAGAAAATCAATTTTTGGGCTAATTTAAATAATTTGGAGAATCTCAGTGTTAACGCCTATACAGTGTTTCTCGACTCGAAAGTTTCACTTCGAATTCCGCTGTTTGAAAAAAATATACATCATCAGTATTTGGAGGGAAATGGGAATGTACAGACCTAGGCCTGTTCGTAAATTTTTTAATCTTTAGCCTAGGTACCAGTGTCCTCCATTATAGCTCAAAAATTCTTAACCCTCTTTAACGCTTCCTCAACTGACGGCAAAAACGGCATAGTGCAGTACGAATCATGTGACCTCTCAGGTTTTCACAGAGCGATATACGAATGGTGTGCTTTTGTGTACTCATTAGAGTGGTTGATTCCATTTTATGCACAATACTTCTTCAAGTGTTGCGAGATTTGTCCACAGATGAAGGCAAGACGTAGTTCTTCTTTTGCTTTAGTGTCAGTGAGGTCAGTACATATTTTATCAAGGGTTGATTCAGTCAGCGATTCACTGAAGCCTCTCCAGTTTTTGGTGAAGACTGTCCACATTTACGATATTTACATAGTCTATATGCTTGAAAATGGGGAAATCTCAGCCAAGAAGTCACCATGTCTCTCCCACTTAGACATGTCAGTTGTTTTCACGGGCAACAACATCTGAAGAACACGGTTTTATCTATCGTCGAAATGTTGTGCTTAAATGGGACCAACAACTTGGCTGAACACGTGAAAGCATGCCATTAGTACTAATAATAATTCTATAATTTTAATTTAGTTCATTTGCCTTTTTGTTGTCCCTCATATATTACTGAAGTTTTTTCATGACTTCATATCAAAACAATGTTCAAATGAGTGTGAAATCTTGTGGGACTTAACTGCTAAGGTCATCAATCCCTAAGCTTACACACTACCTAACCTAAATTATCCTAAGGACAAACACACACACCCAAGCCCGAGGGAGGACTTGAACCTCCGCCGGGACCAGCCGCACAGTCCACGACTGCAGCGCTTCTGACCGCTCGGCTAATCCCGCACGGCTTGACTTCATATCTATACTTTCATTAGTCGTAATGAGTTTCTCAGCCTAAAGTCATTACATGTTTTCGTCTTCTGTTCTCATTTCCACAGAGAAGCACTGTTTTTCGACTTAGGAAATATTTATTCTTCCTAAATCATAAAACGTGTAGATGGAATATCTCGACAATTTATTTGTCGCGATGAATTACCGCAGTTAGCACGTATATGTCTTCAGTGAATGTCAAGTTTATTGCATTAACTCATAAAGGAACAATAATATTTTCTCTATACCATGTCTTCCTCCTAATCCACGTTAATCTTTCGCCATTGTTGTCTACCAGACTCACAGCATCAATGGTGCAACAACATGCAGTTGAGAATATACGTTAGAAGAAGCTAAACCGCCTCTGTAAATACGGGGTCACAAACAAACCGTAATTGTAGTTTTTTTATTACCTACTGCTACAAGTATCTTTGCTAGTAAGCATCCTAGTTGGGATAACTGGAATAGTTCAGACAAATTACTGTTTATTTTTTCAGAAGAGTAGCTGCTCTTAATGAGTAAAAAATGGAATCTTAGTTTAGATCGATGCATTTTTATGTTAAAATTAATCTAACTGATGCTGTCAAAGAACGTAGTATTCAAGTGTCGTCCTTGCTGCGAAATGTAGTGTTGTACTCGCCTTAGCGTTGCGTTTCAAATTCTTTTGAGCGTTTTCGAATTACTATCAAGTTTTTGCAAAGATTTTTCAGTTCAGTCCTGCAGTTCTTCTGACAAGCCTAATGTACCTCTGTACACCATACTTAAAAAGCGATATGTTCTTCAAAAATGCAGTGTATTAAGATCAAATTATTTTTTTAAAAGTAAGATACAAATCAGTGCAGTCTCTCACTACAAGTAGATTCAATATCTGTAACAGACCGTCACTATCGCTTTAATTGAATTTTCCTACGCTTACGTATCGAGCTGAAAACAGCTCTAGAATACATTACGTGAAAATCCTTTGAATTTAACAGTGACTTCAAAAGTGTGGGTTTTAGTTCAGAACATGAGCCGTTAAACACTACAAATATGAGTATTAAGTGGCCGAGCCAAATGTAACAACGTACTTTTACTTTACTTTTCTGTTTCGGGGGATAACTGCAAGAGAACAGACCACACGATGCAGCTGTTTTGGTGTGATGGAAGTGCGATATCTTGTTTCCGTCGGATGTAGCGATGTGATGGCGTTTGGTGATACTCCGCCACCAGTTGCCAGTGCGTACAGCTGCTGAGGTATTAACGACTAAGTAACAATAATAAAAATAATTTCCCGTAACGGGAAGTAAGATTAATTCTAGGGTGTGGTTAAGCCATTTCTCCGCAATATCCTTTCATTAGGAGTGCTATTCGAACAAGGTGTTCAGGACAGCTTTTGTGAAGTTCGCAAAATGCTGAAGAGAGATTCTAACAGAATTTAAGTTATGAAGTAGTGTACGGGCTATGCCTGGATGGCACAATTGATGAGAACGGCGCTTGCTAAAGGGGAAGTTCCGGGTTCGAGTACTGGACCGCCACACAGTTCAACCTGCCATGATAACTCAAAATGCGCACACTTTCCTGTTCAGAGATAGATTCAGCTAGCAAACTGGCAGTGACCCAGCCAAATTGACGACAGTGTTATTTTACCCAAATGGTTTAGGAAGTTCGTGGAGTACCAGAAGAAACACGGCGGACGACAAATGAGAATCCCGTTTCACACGGGAATGAGTACAGTAATTTATGTTACATTGGTAGGTTAGCGGAGTGTATTTTTTTCCTTTTTCTCCGTTGTTACTTTACAAAGAGAATGTAGTGTAAATTGTCGATAGTTGCTACATATCCTTGCTTTGTAGTTATGCCATGACCCTTGTTATGTCATAGATAAACAATATCTCGTGAACACAATCATATGTAACAATGACGTTAACAGCAGGAGAAAATAACAGCGTTGCATTCCGTGTTACCTAGAGTCGTTCAAATTACTACTTTCGCTTTCTCTTTGCGTCATTAGTGTTTTGAGTGACTTAATGTGGTCTTTCGTCATTTCCAGTATCAGTTTTTCATCTTTGCATAACAACGGCTCGGCACACACCATCATCTATTATTTTGCGTATTCAAGCCTACTCTACGACCGTCCGACTCTATACCTCCTTCCAGCACGAACTTAACTAGTCATGGATACCGTAGGATTTGTCCTGTCAACCTATTTCTTCTAGTACCATTCCACTTACTTCTTTTCGCGCGTATGAGCTATTGGTTTTGATAGCTTTTCATGTCGCACTCTGTTTTGTCCACTCAGTTTTTCACATTCTTCGATAGCACCATACTACAAAAACTCCAAGTTTCTCCTGCTCTAGATTTCCAATGGTTCATCTCTCACTTCCATACAATGCTTTGTTCCAGTCGTTCGCTTTTATTTCCAGGTCAACATGTGGTACTTATCTAGCTCTTTTATTCCGGCGTTCTTTCTGTGCTATTGCATTTCCCATATCTGCTTTACTAAAGGCATCCCGTGTAATCTTTCTTCGTACATAGGAGAACTCTTTCTCATCTTCCACTGCCACGTTTTTCTAAGTTTTGACGCTAGTCAAGTCGTTATTTTTTCTGTTTCACTCTTCTATCAGACAATAAAAACACCATGTAACATTGTAGTCGTAATCTTCAACAGATGTTTGCTTTGTCTTATTTCTAGAAATCTTAATTTCTTTTTTATCTCGAAGTCTTAGCATGGGTGCTAAAAAATAGTGTCTTCATCCAGCGATAAAATTGAACCACCGTACCGAATATTCGTGATATAAATATAGCTATTCATTCAGTTTTTAACGTACTGCATTCCAGTATTTCATCCTTTCAGCTTCGTTCCGTACGAGATTTCCTTTCTGCGATCGTCTTTCTGAATTTCCGGATGTCAATATCGTAGGCCTGCTATTACCATCAGCATCACACATAAGAATCCACTCATGGGTAAATGTGTCCTCTACATATGCGCATTCATTACTGTCTTCAGCTATTTGCACTCATGTCGCCCTTTCTGAATGAAACTACATATAAAGGGATTGACTGTTATCTGTATTGCAGTATGGTAACGTAAGCAAACATGTCTTATAATGCAAAAGAACGTAATTCTTAAACATCATACTATAATTTTTAGACAGTGTGTGTTCGAATAGCACGTGCTTCCTTTTAGGCAGTCATTTGTAGATACTCCTTTTATTAAATCTATACCGTATTACTGTGTTCTTCTGAAATTATATATATATATATATATATATATATATATATATATATATATATATATATACATATATATACGTTGCTGTAACTGGCGCTAGCACACCATGCAGCATAGAGGTTACGACAGTATCGATTGGGGCCAACGGCAAGACTCGCTGCAAACGTGCTGCCAACGCCCTCTCATTCATCACTATTTAGGACCTCCACCGCATACCCAAGAATCAGTTTAGCCAGTTAGTTGGAACCTCGTACGCCAGTTAGTTCGATACTTAGCCTCTAGCACAGAGACAGGCAGCACAAGCAATCTTCTAGTGAACATTGCGGACTTCTTCTTCAACAGCATTGAGGCTACGGGGACTATACAGAAGAGAGACTGTACCTCAGCATAATGAACTTTAAGTTAAGTACCTCTTCGCTTACAAATAAAGAACCCCTTTAGTAACTGCGTGCAGTTTGTGTTACAGAATGCGGATACCGGCCACCAACCAATATCCCCTCCTTCTTTCCCATGGTACAACTCTACAGAGACAACGAGACGTCATTAAAGCGGCTAACGAGAATACAACAATATATACCACTCTGTTTTCCATCACACAAGCTGAGCAATGCGCATACTATTCAGCATACATTAATTATCCCTAATAACGTATCCTTGCCTACGCTACCCTCTCTTGATTTTGCAATATTGGTAATGGTTGTAAGGAATGATGTTTATCACCAGTTAGTCTCTACCCATCATCCTTAATGTTCTTTAACACCAAATAATGTGTATATGCAGACTGAAGCGATGAATGGAAACTTGTGCCAAGGCCAGGATTCGAACCCGGGTCTCCTGCACACTAGGCAGATGAGTTAACCACTACGCCACCCTGGCACAGCTGCACGGACTACACCAGCAGGCCTCCCTCCTCAGTACAATTGCCATTCACGCCTCGGCCCAGTTGTTACTCCCCTAGTTTTATTTAATTACAACAGAAAATGCGTTATTCCAGTTTTCAAAGTGAAAATAATTTTCACAAAATGTAGAACCCCATTTTTGTTCGGCAGTAAGTAATTACTACTTCATCTTTACTTTCACGTAGAAAGATGCTCCAGGAAAAATTAAGGTTCTTCCAAATGTGAAAATTTGTTGCCATTTGAACCCAATTTAATCCAGAAAAATCTTGTCGATACTGTCTAGTATAATAAGTATTAAACTAGGACATACTAATAATCAGTGACATCGGTTTGAGTAGAACTATTACCAAATACAGAAGAATTACATTCTGAGATAGATGAAATTTTAAGACAGGTAAAATCGTTAAGAGATTAACGAAACTCAGTTCATTTGCAAGCATCACATGCTCCATGGTGAAAGATCTTCTGTTCAAAGGTACAAAATGGTGTGCGACCGAGGTAGTATAGCTCAACCGTCCACATGTTGTAGAAATAGTTCTATAAGCACATAGCATTTCACTCACCATAAAATTCTATACCTGAATAATTAACAGTATATTACAAAAAGCTTTAATATATGATACCTCCCTTACATGTGTAGAGCTCGAAAGACATACTAATGCTGCACAAAAAGCAACCTAATGTCTAACTACAGAAAAAACAATAGAAAACGTCTCATACTGCCTACTATGGTTTCTAGAGTTTAATCTTCTGTGTGATCTAAAATCGGCACTAGATTGAAAGACCAAACAGGAAATATCGTGTACTCTAGGTACACTTTCCTCAAGTCACAGCCCCATCCCCAATATATGACGGACTACTATGACATACCAACTTATCTCTACATACTTCGCAATTAGGTGTCGACACACAAAAACATGGCGTTTGTTGAGTGAGTTACAGCACAGCGGTTCGTATGGGACTGGCACTCAGGTGAATAGCTGAGCTACCATCTTAAGTGAAAATCTAGAAGACAAGGCAAATCTGATAAGAGTGATATGTCATTTCGCCGTCTAAACCTACTTACTTCGTCACTGAGTCATTAAGTTTCAGTTCCGCTTTAACAATGAAAAGGATTCAACGTTGTTAAAACGAGTGAGCTCTGAATACCACGGTAACGGTCGTAAATCTATCAAATTTGCTGGTACATCTGGAAAACGAGTATGGTCACCATTTAACATTAACCCTACTCCTGCTCGGAATTTAGATGGTGTGGGCGATTCGCCACTGGTGTTTAGAGCGCGCCACAGTCATGTTTCGATCATTTGCATAGTGCGACGACAAAAGGCTCGTCATTTGCATTTAGATGCGAACAGGGCCCTCGCCGCCTTCTGACAACAATTACAAGCTGGCGCTGCAAAAGCGCCGCGCTTTCAGCAGCGCGCCTTTGTGCGGCGGAGTGACGACCACGCCCTCCTCGTCTATTTGTGAGTTCACCCGTCGGTGCCATCCGTGCTGCATCCACTTTACTGAGTGGAGCAATTCGTAATATAACTAGAATCTCTCTGTGTTTGCTGTTGTCTTTTCAGTCAAAGAAAAGGACAGAGTCGGGCTTCCTTAGTTCAGTAACAATGGGAGACAGAGTACCGAGTTCTCGGATTAAAAGGGTGCTTCGCCCCTAGTGTTGAATGTATACATCTAAGAAGCAGTGACGGACAGAAACGAAATATTAAAGAATGGGATTAAAATGAATGGTAAGTCTACTAATAACATTGCTACCATAAGCGAAAATGAAGAAGAATTACAGGAGCTATTGAATGGAATGAACGGTCTAAACTTTACAAAATGTGGACTGAGCGTAAAATGAAGAACGGATTGAGTAATGAAGAGTAGCAGAAAGAATAGCAAGAAATTTAACATGAAAACTTGGGATCACAAAATAGACGAAGTAATAGAAATTCTCTCTATTGCAAGTAAAATACATATGGCAGACGAAGCAAAGAGGACACAGAAAACAGACGAACACAGACAAAGAGGGGATTCCTGGCAAAAAGAAGTGTACTAGTATCAAATACTGAAATTCATTCCAGGAATAAATATCTGAGAACTTACGTTAGGAGCACAGTGTTATATGGTAGTGTAAGACGAACTGTGAGTAAGCTGGAAAAAGTACGAGTAAAATCTGAAGCCTTTGAAATATGCTACAGAAGGATGTTTAAAATTATGTGGACTAGTAAAATAAGAAATAAGAAGGGTCTCCTCAGAATCGACAAGGACAGGAACATGTGGAGAACATTGTAAAAAGGGACAGGGTGATAGCATTTGCTTTATCACGGAATAGCATTCATTTTTAACAACTGAGGGGAAGACAGACACTGGAACACAGCTTTAAAGGGTGTTATTCCCTCGATAGACATGTACGATAAGGGATGAATTTCATTGTATTCTAACGCCTTAGTTCGTAAACTGTGGTGATTATTATACTCTGCCTCCTACGTGACGATGTTCGTTAGCTGTCATGCTTGTTTCATCGAAACACTCCATATCATCGAATACGGCCAACAAACAAGCATAACTTGGACGTGTTCAAGCCAACTAGAAGTCGGATGTTGCGACTGCAGAGGTTTCGCACGGGAAACTGAGTCTACTTCACGACGGCTCTCTTTGTCTTCTTTGGAGATGTTGATGCCTGCTTCAGCCTGCTTTCCCATCCCACGCTTGGCGCGGTAATGATTAAAATTAATTAATGAATTTTTCCTTTGGTATAACTAAGGCATTAAGTAGATAGAAACTTCTTGAAATGACGATGTGCAACAATTATTTGAATTTTACTAAATAAAGTTTGTTGGCATTAAAACTGTTCATAGAAGTTCGAAGACTTGTGGAAAAACTACTACCTCATTTAAACTGTCATCTTGGAGAATACTATCGTTGTCCCATGTATTCCCAAAACGATATTTTGACATCATAGCTCGGCTGCTTCATCAGGTGTTTCCTGAACTGGTCGGAGCAGAGCAGAATGTTTTAGGGCTTCCTGTTTCCTTTTCAGGCACAGGATTCTACAATTCATCATTATTACATTTCTTTTCTCCTTCTTGGAATACAGTGCATATTTTGTGATTATTACAATTTTACAACGATTCTTTGGAACTTGTTACAATTTTGCAATGTAACAATTTTAAAATTACCATATTACAGTTTTACAATGATTTTTCAGAGATTGTCGTAATTTTACTGCTAATCATTGTGACGTTGCCATAATTTCACAAATATTAAATTTTTATTTTTAGCATATTAACGGTAGTTTAGTTCCGATGGGGATTGGTGTGCGGAGCCCTGGAAGAGGTAGAATATTTCAGGACACAGAGTTGTGTAGAGTGTGGGTACAGAGGTGAGGTGTCGTTATTTCCATAGACACGTGTGGCTTCATTACATTATACATAGTTAGAGTTTGGTTGGTCCTTTGGGGTCCTTGGGGGCTCCCTGAGAGGGTCATGATCATGTACTAGTGTGTACTGGTGGTTGTGGTTGTGTGAGTGTGTGCCTTTGTGCGTGTATGCGTGATTGTATGGAAGTGTTTCAATCGTCTATTTTCACATCTAGGTTGGTGTCAGAGGGGGGGGGGGGGGGGGTGAACGCGACCTTGCACTTGTTGTTGGACGAGATTTTGTCAGAGTCAAGCCTTCGTCAAGAGGTGAGTCGGTGAGTCATGCGGGTCTTCCAGTAGAGTTGTTTGTCAATTGAGTCCAAGAGGTATCTGGCTGTGTCATCTAGTGTTAAGGAGTTCTCATAGTGTTAGGCAAAGTTCTCCGTTTTGTCGTCTTTTCTTTGTTAATTGTTTGTGTCTAAAAAGGACTGCCAATGCTTATGTGGTGTCAGGTCGCATCTTCCATCCATTTTTTTAGGCGGAGAAGTTATGTGCATGTCTTGTGTTATTGTAGTCCGTAATTGGGTGTACCAGTAGGCCATGTCATCTGTGTAGAGGCCAACTGCCTCGTTTGGTCCTGTGCCTGAGCGGTGTCTGGTGTTCACACTGCCGTCCGCGCCCTCTGTGGCCGTTTTTGACATGTGGTATCCATTTCGAGGCGTACTATCTTTCGTCCTCTCCCGTTGCGGATGTTATCGATACAAAGCACGACCGACAGGCGTTGCAAAGCAGAATCAGCTCTGCGCAGAACAGAAAAAGCCGACGATGCAATATGCTAGTGGAAGGATGGGATTCTTTCCCCACTTTCCAAAACGGAAGTGTTTGTAGTACATGCCTTAAGCCATAAATGAACATAGGGTGGAACGTCTAAGTGCCTTACTGTACTAAAATATTCTCTTCTCAGTACCACAGCCCTCACCATGAGCCTGTACCACCCGGAGTGACACCCTGGAATGCAGTACGGGGTCCACTGTTCGACCACGGGGTAGGGCATACTGCGCTGAGTCACGAGAGAGCCGCAGCCAGAGCAGGGAGCTGCCGCTCTGCCATCATGGTGGCAGCTGGACGTCGCTGACAGAGGCATCCGAGTGAGGCCTCACTCGGCCCCGTTCTTTGCGCTGTCAGCAGTGCCAGATGTCTATTGTTTCACAAAAGGAGTTAATTGAACAAATCCACTGTTGTCCAGACTTCTCATTTCACTCTACATGGTTGACAATCGAAGGGTTATCTAACACCGGTATATCCGTGGACAGCCTCCCGTCGAGGTGTGTATGCCATTTAAAGTCCGCCCATGAACAACCCTTACTCCCCAAGCGTAAATACAAATTTAAAGTCTGTAGTAGGCGCAAAATGTAGTCCGAAATTGTACTAAACGTGTTGTCCGAAAATTATTTTGAGCATTTATTCAGGAATCCGCTTGAAGTGTAAGTGGGTGCGATAGCATCCTTGGTCCATAAGCAATAAATAATCGAGAAAAATAGGGAGCAGCATAACGGATACAAGGTCGTTGTAGAGAGACAGAATACTGTAACATCTAACGACACTGGTCCATGTAAAGCATGCTACCGGCAAGGCACAATCAGTACCACCATAGAGGGTAGCAGTGGTAATGTTACCGATGACAGTTCCACGAAAGTGGATTAACTAAACACTGTTTTCCGAAATTCCTTCACTAATAAATTACTTCACCAGAATCCTAATCAAGAACAGCTACTACCATCAGTAATGTAATGAGGAAATTCTCGATATAGCAAAGCAGCTTGAATCATTTAGTAAATGCAAGTCTTTTGATACAGACTGTAGATCACTTACGTTACTATGCCAATGTAATAACTCCATAGTTAGTAATTACACAGAAGCGATCTCTCAGCTAAAGTTCCGTACCTAAAGTCTATCATGTTGCACAGGTCACACAGACACTGAAGAAAGGAAGAGTGCGCTGAGTTACAGATCCATATCACAGATGTCGATGTGCTGTAGAATTTTGGAAGACATACTGCGTTCGAATATTATGAATTACTTCAAACAAAACGATCTATTGACAAGTAGTCAGCACGGACTCAGAAAACATCGTCTTCCTACAACACAGCTAGTTCTTCATTATCTCGATGTAATGAGCCTGCCGACGTGCGGTCTAAGATTGATTCCATATTGTTAGATTTTCAGGCGGCTTTTGATACCGTTCCTCACATGGGACTTCTAATCATATTGCTTGCCTATGGAGCATCGTCTCGTTGTATTAGTCTCCATACTCGTCGTCAAACATATGGAGTCTAGGAATCTTATGTACTCCGTTCGCTATTAATATGATTCAAACAAATCATACTATTGATTTTTGTTACAAAAATGTAAATGACAGTACTTAACTTTGACAGTTTCACAGATATGTCACAATCAAAGGGCGACATACCAAATAAGCAATCTCTCCAGTATAACAATTCCCAAGACCATGCACAAGTGAAGTATTGAGCGTTGATGCTTCTATCCAAGTCCTTAGTCTAGAAGTTGCTTTTCAACTTGGGATTCGCCAGTCGGTCGCGGCGCTTATGTCCTCTTCACATAGGGAACACTGCTGTTGCGTTGTCGTCCTGGAGAGAGGTCGGTCAGCGTGTGACTGGCTGACTTCACACAACCATCTATCGTTCCCAACTGGCGTGCCAATGCTTGACATGTCACTGCAATAGTTTGTGCCACTGTTTTCGTGATTTACTGTCCGAAAGGGAACAGTTCTTGGTAACTGATGAAAATTCATCTAGTAAAACAAAAATAATAACTGTCGTTTCCCAAGGAAGTGCTATAGGCCCTCTGATGTGAGGAGGTAATCTGAGTGGCCCTCTTATATCGTTTGCAGATGATGTGGTCGTTTACCGTCTTGTAGAGCCATCAGATTATCACAACCGACTGTAAAATTATTTAGACGAGGTATCTTTGTGGTAGGAAAAGCAGCTATTGAGTCTAAATAATAAACACTGTGAGGCCATCCACACCTTTACTAAAATAGACCCATAAAAATTTAGAAGACGACGAATCACACAAGTCTGATGCCTGTCATTTCCACTAAATAACTAAGGATTACAATTACGAAGGACTTAAACTGGAACACTGAGATATAAAATGTTGTTGGGAAAGCGAACCATCGCTGCCACTTGCAGAACACTAGAAGATGCAACAAATGCGATGTATACCGATGGATTACTGCTGCACTTCATGAGATTCTTGCCAGATAGGATTTACGGGGGACACCAAAAAAGTTCAAAGAAGGGCAGCTCGATTTGTACTACTGCGAAATGGTGGAGAGAGTGTCATGAATATGATATGCGAGTTCCGGTGGTTATCATCGAAACATGGAGATCTTTTTCCGAATATTAATCACCTACTTTCGCTTCCAAACGAGAAAATATTTTGTTGACGCTCTCCTGCACAGAGGGAAACGATCATCGAAATGTAATAAGAGAAATCAGAGCTCGTAAGGAAACAGGTTAGCGATCGTTTCTCTTGCGATGAATTCGAGATTGGAACAGTAGAGAAACAGTGTGAAGGTGGTTCGTTGAACGCTCTGCCAAGCACATGGATGTGGATGGTACAATAACCACGTAGATGTAGACGTACCTGAGTCGTAATGCAAAACGATAACTCTCGTTTCGAATCGCCCACATCTCGTTCATCGGGGGAACGATCATTCTGATGTGGAGAATCTGGAGCAATAGTTGTAGTTTCTAGAGACAAAAGCAGAAATGTTCACTGACTGTGGTACTAGAACAATTTTGTAATGTGATATCCAACGACAACAAGTCATAATCTGCTTCTCCTCTCACTTGTCCATACATAAATTGAAGCCATAATCTTGTCCTACATTTTCTGTGGTGTTTGGTAGCTAGTGAGGCCACCTGTTTTGCTGAGTATTGCTTTTCTCGGCAGTTGATTATGCTCGTATATCGCTTTTAGGAAATCTCTTCAATGGAGAAGACATCACACCATCCTAAGAATCCAACACATGGGTCTCCATATTTCCACAGCGTCTTATCTGCTAATAATGCTTTGCCAGTAATCTGTACAGTGATCAGAGCGAAAATGGGGGAACGGTTTACGTCACACAACTTTTGGTTATGACTGAATACCCGAAATTTTATAGATCCTAAGACAGTTAATGCGATCGAAAATGAGGGATTCTTCCTATGATGACGCCGCTCTCTCTTCCACTTACACGTGCTGGTCATCTTCATATAAACACAAAGAAAATGTTGGTGCAGTACGAAAACTATAGGAGTAATGTCTATCACGCTCTCTGTAACAGTATATGTTGCCACTTTCTAGGACCATATTTAAGTCAGAATTGACTTTTTTTGCTATGTATACAACAGTACTTCATAGTTCAGAAAATTGAACACCGGCACACAGTCGTACAGCATCTGTTCATGCCAAGAAGTTGATCCCTATGTAGTAAGAGGTAATGGCATTTGAAGGTAGCATCTGCCAGCTCACACAATACTCATCGAACCATAGCTTGAGAAAGTAAGTATGATGCAGAAGCGATTATAAGATAAAACTGTCGATCTTAGCACAGTGAATTTCAGAATATTTAATCGAAAGTGTAAGGAAAGGGTGTCTATAAAGAGGTCAGTGAACACTATCAGCAGTTACCACTGAAGTTTTCAGTTATTTATTAGACCTGATACACTGTATCCATGATCAAGGTTTCATTTTTAACTCATGACAGCTGTGGTTGAAACGTGTTATCATAAGCAATAGTAAACACATAGCAATCTAAGCAAATTAGTTGTACGAATTAACGACGAAATGTGAGACAAGCGACAAAAGCTCAGGCTAATTCGCGTGGGAATTAATTTTTATTTATCTGATGCTCCTTAGATCGGATGTCGATGTGCTGTAGAATTTTGGAAGACATACTGCGTTCGAATATTATGAATTACTTCAAACAAAACGATCTATTGACAAGTAGTCAGCACAAACTCAGAAAACATCATCTTTCTACAACACAGTTAGTTCTTCATTATCTCAGTGTAATGAGCCTGCCGACGTGCGTAACTTACAGTTATCAGCCAGTGGAAAGTCACATTTACAATATATAGATGACACTTTAAAAATGAAGTACCGCCAAGATATTTACCTTACAAAGTATATACTTGTTGAATGATCGCATAGCAATTCAGTTGACAAAATTTTAGAATCAGGTATTGACAATAACGTTCTCTTTATTGTAAACTAATTTTAAGAGAAGATTTATGAAAACTTTTCTGAATGTTCTTTACAGCTGTAGTCGAAAAAAATAGCTAACAGAGGTTTCTACCTGAACAGTCACCACAGGAAGATCATACAAATTGAAAACATGAGTAGAGAGGAAAACACCTTTTTTCATTTTTTTTTGTTGATGAAAAATCTGACTGTGCATCCTCCCATGTTGACACCAATGAGACAACAAAAATTACAACCACATGCTTACAGGCTGTCTGTGCATCTTTGGAACGCCATAAGGCGGCGATTTTGTGTGACATGGGTTTGGAAAGTCCCTGGTAGGCTTCCAGAGACAGGTGTCACCACATGTCAAAGCACAGGTCTTGCAGATCCAGCAAATTATGATCCAGTCACATTGTAGATGTGTTTCATCAGGTTCAGACAAGAAGCAGCTAGCTGCCAAGGTATGAACGCGACTTAACTATCACATTTGGCAAATCATTTCACCCCAATTCTGGCCTTGTAACATGCACAGCTATCCTGTCAAATATGCCATCTCCTTTGGGGGAAATAACAAGAATTAGCGGAGTAGTTTTTAAAAATTCTCACCTTTAAATCAAGAAGAGAAACAGATTTAAGTAATGAAGAGAAACAATCTCAAGGAGTTAAAAAATTGTTGTAAAAAGTCAAATTAGCTTTGATGATTGTAAAAATTGTTTGCATAAGAAAATAAAACAATACAAAAATTGAATTTAATTAGATCATTTAACAACAAATTATACACAGTTGAGAGAAGAAAGTTGTTTGAAGTTCTGCTGATGATAAATGTATTCTATTATGACATGGAATTAATACTCCATCATATAGTCATTAGAAATTAAACACAAAAAAATAATAGATGGTAACAATGATGTTGACATGAATTAAACAGTTGCATAAGAAGATTAACCAAACTCAAATGTAAAAAATTAATTACTAATTAAGATTTTTTTTCCTGATATGGTAATTTTTGATGTGTTTTCAGATACACTTTAAAAACAAATCTTCACACAAAACATTTAGCTTTTTGATTGTACCTTCCTTTCTGTTTTCGATCATTGAAAGCTATTTCCTCTAGTTTCATTGATTACAGTCACAGTTATGAATATATTAAAGATAATTTTTAGTTACTTTTTTTAAAATTTTCACATGTAAAGATTTTTAAATCCAATAACTTACAAGTCCTTTTATATTTTCATATTTAATTCCTTTATATATTTTTTCTTTTATGCAGTCAGTACATTCTGTTTGTGAAGATGTTTTCTTGTTTGTAATATTCATTTCTGTACAATTTTCATTTTCTTTTTTCCACAATGTACAAATTATTTTACTTTGAATTTACATTTATAAGAATTTGGTAATTAAATAAGTATACTTTAATTACTTTTAGTATATATAACTGTAGTTGCTGTTAGCTCTAAAATCAGAAAACTTACATATAATGTTTTATGCAAATTAAGCTGGTGATATCCTAGGGTATGACCATTCTTGAGCTACTGGGAAACACCACATTAAAAAAATATTGTAAACATATGAAAACATTGTAATGTAAAAATATTTATGCTCATACAATATTTATTATGAGTTTGGTTCACATTCTTTCATCATGATTTCACAAATGCTATTTGGAGATTATTTTCAAGATAGATATATGAAGAAGCTTTACCATCAATTCGAAAATATGGTTAATATAAAATAAATATTAATGTAATACAGCTCTACAAAGGCCATATAAATCATTTTCAAAACTAAATAAATTTAGGGATAATTAAACAAATCAGAGCTAAAATTTATAGAACAATATTAGCATTGCCTGAAAAAAAGTACCACTAAATAGTTCATTACCCCATGTTGTTCCTTGAACACTTGATCAGAATTTAAGATGTGCTTTTGTTATATTATGATGGTGTGATAAAGTATTTTACTGTGGTTATTACGTTCTTCAAAAACACAATAGAAAAATGCAGAAAAACAAATAAATAGGTTCGAAATAGACGTCCCAATTGTGAAGAATTTTTAGGAATTATTATGTACTAAATTCAATAAATGTATTATATAAAGAAAGGTTGTATATTGTTTGTCAGCGAAATTATTTCGATGTTTTGAATAATATTTCACAGGCAGAAGTGTATGATAATGGAATCACTCTTAGTAATTTTTCTTACAAAACAAAACTAAGTTTCCATCTTTTTTCATGGTTAAATCTTAAATAATGTGTATAACAATTTTTATAGACATCTAATAAGCAAAATTCATTAAAACCATCTGATACCATCTATTCAAATTTATAACTTTCAATTAATTCTGACATTAAACCATTTTTGCTAACCATTAAGGTAATATCAAAATAGGCTCAATTTTCTCTAATGAAACAGTAAGTGTAATGAATATTATATTCAATAACAAACATGTTTAAGATTTAATAACTGAATCAATTTATGTACAACATTTTTATTAAGATATTAAAAATTTCTTTACATTTTCTTACACAAGTATTATGGGAGTTATCTATGTCTATCTATTTCACATACGCTTTATCTCGTTCCTTCCATAAATTCTTTTCAATGAGGTAAAAATCTCCAAAATTCTTTTTCTATATTTCTTGTTCATAAGAAGTTCCATTTTATTTCTTCACCACTTAAATCTTTCAATATGTATATATCATTGGATTCAGATGAATAACATGTTCAGCTTCAAAAATATCTGTTGGCTGGTTTGGTGGATATCCTCCTTCGAAAATATCTTTGAATTAACTTATTCTTACTTCATGACAACTTTAGGAATATTTACATATACAGTTTTTAATATTTTTTCAGGTTCTTTGCTCACAGGTTTTGGTTTTATCTTTATTGTTGAAAGTTCTGTGTTTACTTTTATCAACTAATTTCTAACTAGTACAACAATCTACAATTTCCTTGAGTTAAATTTTTTTCACATTTTTTTTCTTTTAGTATTCAATTAAATTGGTCAACGATATATACATTTAATTCATGAAAACTACAGTAATTTTTCTTTAATCTTTGAATTTCCTTATTATAACATACTTCACTATCATTTGTTCATGAATTTTTGGGTTCTCTTGTTACAGAGATTTTTTCAAAAGAATCAGTTTTATTTATACCTGTTTCATCCTCAAGTGAAATCGCATAACAGAATTCCAAATATGCATTTATAACTATCCAAAAATATCACCATCCTCTATTTATTTACAAATTTCCTTTTAATTTTCCATAATGCATATTGACTATATCAGCATGCCATAAATTATGTATTCCAAAATATATTATCCTGATTTTTTAATTTTTTCGCATTGATTTATGTAATTGATCAATTTTTTGATTAATATTTAACATATTAACAACAATTTGTTTATATTTGCTGACTTTAGTTTTACAAATTGAACGAAGAGCTTCGATACTTTGTTTTATTTGTTACTTTGTTTTCTGTTGTTTCTCTATGAGGATTATGCATTTCAGTAAACTTTTTACACTTCAGACACATGATGTGATTATGTTTATCCATTTTCATAGAATAAAAAAGATTGCATCATCTCACCGAATGTAATCAGTTTTACATCACCTGGATCAGTTTTAACAGAATCTTAAAGTTACAAAATTTATTTTATTCAGTATTTTATTGATTTGATGGCACAAATTATTGCTGAAAGTTCGTCAATAACATCCCTCAAAAGATCAAAATCATTAATTGTCATACCTCTGTTTATAGTAAACCTATAACAACCACTTCTGAAAGAATAAATTGATATTCACTGCAATTGTTCATTTTTTGTTCATCTTCACTCATAAACGAAAATTCAATAATCTGGCTATTAAATACTTTCAGATTACTAACTCTTTTAAATATAGACCTAAGCATGTTTTTGGTAAATAATCTAAAAAAGGCTTTTATATTTCTGTTTTTGTAAAGTAATGAATAAAAATCAGTTTATTAAGTTCATTAAACTCTACATGAGTCATACTATTATTCAGCTGTAGTAGAATAATTGTATATTTAACTTCAGTAATAAGATGTTGAAACGTCCCCTTTGAACAATTATACATGACTGTCCTTAAACTAACACACAATATTTTGTTAGCGCAACGCAATCTGACTTTCAAAATTCCCTACAAAAGAATGGCCCTGACTAACATTAAACTATACCCTTCACAAATCACTTACCTCACAAAAATCTTCGCTGCTCAAGCTACTGCAATACAGCGAGCGCCACTACTGCCAGCTAAATAAAAGATTCAAACTATGGAAGGCACTAACTACTGATAGGGATAGTTAGCAAATGAAAGATATTAATAGAGAACAAACAATGTATTTACCTCGATATCATCATATATAAATATAGCAGTTCATGACAAATTTCAAAACTCCGCCATCTCTCTCCCCACATCCACCACTGCTGGCGGCTCACCTCCAACTGCGCAACGCTACGCGCTGTTCACATCCAGCTGCCGCTGCCCAACACTACAATGGCGAGTATTACAACAATGCAAAGCGGCCACAGACTGCACACAGCACAGCCAGTGATTTTCATACAGAGGTGGCGTTACCAATAAAAAACCTAAACAGCCTACTTACATAGCCCCCATGCTCCCCACAAAAATTTTTAGAAATTTTTTTGGGCACTGGCCAATACATATTTGTTAAAAATTTTTTTACAATTACAATAACAAAGAAATCAAATGCACACACTTATTGATACAATGTTGGTCAAAAGCTAAAAATTTCTCACAGTCCATAAAGACAGTCCACATTGTTCATCACAGTAAAAATGCAGAGTTTTTCTCAAAGTCTGAGCAGTAAAAGAAAATGCACATAGAAGTAGTGGATTTCCATGCAGTCTTGAAGAAGTAGTGTTGTCCTTCCAACGGAAAGACAGTGCTGACTCTTGACATGCAGACAGGTAATGGGCCACAACATAGCAAACCCACAGCAGAGTCATTCGACGTTTTGAAGAATATAGGTGGGTAGGTCATCACAGAGCAGACCCACTGGAGTCCTGGTAGAGATTGTGGTATTTGTGGGCCACCAGAGGTGCAGACCCACTGTAGTCCTTGTAGAGATGGCCAGCAGCCATCTGTTGCGATTGTGCAGGTGCACATTCACCATCGAAGAGTCTTGCGGAGAATATAGCAAGTCCATAAACCACCACTTGTGCACTCACAAAGTTTTTGGAATTGTCCTTAGAACCAGCAATGCTGTTATCCAGTCCCTTGCTGGATTATTAACACACGTGCAAACACTAACAGTCCCTACTTCTCACATATTGTCCATATACTATGACCAACAGAAACGTGTGCAGTGATATGTAACTTACAAGTTAATAATAAGATGAACTGGTGTCAATTACAATTTTATAAATTTACAACATGAAAATACAATTACAAAGGTACAAAATACATCATTAAAAACATAACAATACAGATAACATTTGTAGTACCGGCTTTACAACAGAATAGAAATAAACATATACATCAGTGGAATTATGACATGAGTACATACATAAAAGATCACAATAACTTTTGAAACATCAACTTCACACATGAGCATTAAACAGAACAGAATTAATAATGTCTAACATCTTTACAAAGTAAATAACATAGTATCAGAAAAATTCTACAATGTAACTGATATCCGCTAAACACATAAAGACAGGAAAAACACAAATATACAAGAGTACACAAACACATAGCAGAATAACACAAGAGGAAAGGGCAGGGTTTGTTTTCAGTGTAACATTTGGTACTGCAGTCCAACCTAAAACTTCATTCCATAGATCATTCGTCTTATTTCAAAATTTGTTTCCACCAAAAAAATCCTATCAAAGCATGCTTTCTGTATTTATATGTTCACACATTTCTTACCTCAACATTTATTTCCAAGAAAATCCTACCTAAACCTGTTTTCTCAATGCATTTCTTCCAATTCATCGCAACTCATTCTCTTAGAGGCTACCCTCTCTTAAGCTAACTTAAATCTACTGAGCTCAGATGCTAAACTAAGGAACAAGGCAATACAACAGCACAAAACAATTAACACAAGCAGCAATGACAAAAAAATGCCAATTTGCAAAGCAAGCAGCAGTAAATCTAAATTAACAAAAAAAATGCAAAATTACAACTAATATAAGGCACTGTGCAGGAAACAAGAAAAACTAGCTTAGAAGAGTGACACAAAGTCAAATTCAGTAACACTATGCCTGGCAAACAGCAGCAGCAAATGCTATGACATATACCTAAGCATGACAAAGCTTAAGCATAAAAAATATTTCAGGAAAAACAACAATAAGGGAAATGTATATTCACATCTTAATGTCTATGTAATTAAAGTGGTGCACCACAAGAAGTTATTCTACCAAAAAGTTACCAATTACTTGAAAAGAAAATTATGAATGCAGTTCCTGTGAAGGTAAATGTCATTTTGTGCTCCCTCATTTTTTTAAAAAAAATTATTATTTACTCGATCTGTAGACAGAAAATATTTATATTAGTACATCTATAAAATTTTATTTTAACCAATGCTGCAGTGCAGCTAGAAACTAGATATCAAATGAAATAAGCAACTATGTACAAAGCAAAGCATAAGAACATCGTTCAATAGTCATGTGGCATTTCATAAGTAGTAAAAAAATCTCTCATCTAGAAAGACAGTAGTCATAGTCAGGTGTGTAGACAAACTATTTCTTGTCATTTCATTAGGCATTTCAGTAAATATCAGAAAGTACGATATGTTTCCAAGTAATCAGCGTGTCGAATTTGCGATGCTTTCTCTAAAGGAATGACAATGGCCAGGATAATGGCCTCCCTTTTTTTTTTTCCCTGTGCTCTGAAAGGCACGCGCTAATGGCTTTTTCTCCAGGCGTCTGACACAGCTGGGTGCCCACGACGCATTATGTGCAGGTGGTCACTTAATTTTCTTACGGAAATATTTACGACAGCAGTTTCCGCTACAGTGACAGTCTCACATAAAAATATTTCACAGGTCAAGAATTAGCGTTGCAAATCTGTAGAAAGAAAATCCTATGAATATAACGTTGTCCAAAAAATTTTCAGTGGCATTGTGATACATTCACACATGTACACAGATTTCATAATTCTAAAGTACGATTCTTGGTTTCCAACATCCTTTTCCACAAATCAGAGTCCCTAACCACTACTCATTATTCCTTACCTTATAATACATATACGTATCCATCGACACTCGTCAATATTTCGTCATTATAAATATGAAACATAATCAAATAACTCATATAGCCTCAGCCTATTAATCATAAACATACCTCAGCAGCATAATACACATCGTCGTCGTAAAAATAACATCATAACACCTCAGTCAAATCTCAAAATCGTCGTAGCTTCCTCCAATAATTAGAAAAATTCTCTGCTCATGTCAAAAGTGTCATCTGCCTCAAACGTACTTTAAAATCATGCTCCCTTACCAAATATATCATTCAAAGCTCTCATAGTATCACAATGGTTCCGAAAAAATATGAACAGATCACACAGTACAGACAAAATACAATTTCGTAAGTGTGAAGTAATCCAACTCTGTAATTGCGTAAACATATGTCACTGATGTAATAAAAAAAGTTTATCTCTCAGTTACATGATCAGATAGCTGTGTAATTTGTGTGTTAGAGAAATATGGTACCGATGTGTAAAGTTGTATAAGCACATACCATATTAGCTAGGGCTCCTTGTGCTTGCCAAACGCATGGTACACAAAGTAAGCATGTACCCCCCTGAGGATTATTATAATTATACCCTCAGGTGTTACAGATTACAGCAATGGAATGAAATGAATCACGGAAAACTTTCTTTGTAATTCAAAAATCTTTAAAAATAAATGTTTTAAGTACAAAATTAATCACTTAAATACGTGTACTGTAGCGCTAAATGTGCGTCTTGTTGCAACATAATCTGTGTGGAAGTGTAGTAGTTATCGTCCTCCGAAAGCTAAGTTCTGCAGAAGTCAATGTACTTACCTCATAATACACAAAAGTGAAATGCTTTGCGTATAGATATCGTAGTTATTACGCTTATTGTTGTGGTGAAGAACGTACTGTGCTGTAACGTATTGTTGTGCTACGGAAAACCCTGTCTCATTGTAGCTATACTACAAAAGTTACTACTAAAACATGTTTTACTTTCCAGAATAAAACAGAAAAACTGTGCAGATATAAAACAGAAACACCGCAAAAGCAACATTGTATATTGTCACTCATTAGTAGCGTCGTGATAAAATCGTGTAGCTGTCACATAAACTAACCACTGTGTCATCTGGTATCTCACAGAAAGTACTTTAAATCCAGAATATATTTTCAAGTAAACCAAAATGTTGCATTAAAATCTCATTAGCAGTACTGGTAAATGTTCTAAGTATGTAAGCCTTATAGTCGTTCCATAATCGTGCAACTAACAAGCAAGAATGTACACACACAATAACACTGTGACGTCTGTTCACTATAGCAATGCATTCGTCATTTCTGTTTAAGTAAGTTCTCTTGGTTCTTGATTGGATATTTAACTTCAAACATTGTTGTATGTTAACAGATTCTAAGTCTGACAATGCATATTAGTAATGTGAAGCGAAAAATTTTATGGCAAAGACTAAGTTAAACAGCAGATTATCATTCAATAAACGGTTTTACATGTGCAATGTGGTGTAAACCTTTACTCTTCATAGTACTCAGAGTTTGAACTTGAATGCAATTGTCATGCGGTATACGTCGGCAAAGAATACTGGAATTTTTCTCAAGGTTAGCGTCCATGTTATTTTTCTCTGAGCCAGCCGGCGCACGTGGGTGCCTGCGGCGCGAGTCATTGTCTGTCTCTTTGTTGGCGCGCGTTGTTATTGGGATTAGGAGACCTAACTTCTACAAATTCGCCTTGCCGAGAGGGCCCAGCTCTGTTAGAATCCCGCCAGTTCTGATGAAATTCACGTCTGTCGTTTTGTCGGTAGTTTACATAGTTTCTTGTTTGTCGGTCATGTGGTGGAGAATTTCTCCCTGAATCGTAACTCTGCACCGAACTGTTGCGTCTGAAGTTGATAATACTTGTTTTGGTTCCCATATTGCCTGTTTCTCTGATTGTCTCTGTGATAGTCATTACTACGGAAATGCGATCTTTCTCTGTAACTATTATTACTCTGCCAACGGTTGTCGTACGGGTGGTGTCTATTTTGGTCACGATTTGCGTTGTAAGAATAGACCAGTCGTGTCAGGTTATTGTTTCTGTCGTCACGGAATTGTGACGGATGTGACCTGTAATTGTTGTGTCCTTGTTTTCGCGTTCCGCGATTGTCAGTGTCACTTTCCAGTTCTTGTAACAGTCCCTGAAAAGCTTCAATGTCGTTTTTGCAACGTCCTGCCAAAATAATATGTCGTAAATGTTCAGGTAATTTGATTAAGCAAATGCGGATGAGTTCTGAGGGGCTGTATGGGTTTGTCAGGTACTGATTCTTGTGCAACATGTCTTCAAAATATTTCACAAGACTGGAGAATTCAGATTGTTCGAAATGTTTCATCATTATGATGCCATGTTTTACGCGGTCTTGTGTGGCTTGAGACCAATATGCTGAGAGGAAGGCATGATAAAATTCTCCTTCACTGTGACAATCGTGAATGACCGATCGCATTCTCACAGCTGGTTCATTCTCTAAGTAGCCACACATAAATTCTAATCTGTGTTCTAACGACCAGTTGGGAGGAAAACAATGAGAGAATTGATGGAGCCATGCTTGTGGATGAATGTCGTTGCCAGAATTCTTAAATGTTTTGAATTTACGTGTAGTAATGAACAGCTTATAGTCAAAATCATCATGTCGGCAAGTCGCATGTCGGTCATTGTTACGTCGTTTCGGCGGTTCCATCTCAAAATTCGGCGTACCTTGCCAACTTCTTTCATAACATCCGAAGTGTCCTGTGTTATTATTTTGTGGTTGTTCCGTATTTCTAAGTCCCTCTTCCCGTATTGGAGCGCGAGTGTCCTCTGAAATACGTAATTCTTGTACTACTTGTGCCAACTGATCTTGTACTTCCCGGATTTCTCTTTTGTACTGTGTATTGATTTGATTTTGATTTTGTTTGAATTTGCTTATTTGTTCATACTCTTCTGTGTCAGTGAAGGCTACAGGTCTTGTGTCATTCAGATCATCATCTACCTTTGTAGATAAGTTAGTGACCTGATCCGAAAGTTCGGCTACTTTCTCCGATAGTGTACTTATTTCCTCCATGTGTCTTTCTGAACCAATTTTCAGGGTATCTACTGTGTCCTTTAAGTTTTCCTGAGTTCTTGCAAGTTGCGTAACCGAATCGGTAGATGCAACTGAGTCAATTTTAGCCCACAAGGTCTCATGATTTTCATGAACAATGGTTTGCAGTTCTTTTATGGCTGCTTCGTGATTCTGTAATGCATTTTCATGCCGCGAAAAAATAGGTTGAAAATGCTCACAAATTTGTGTTTTTACGTCATTACAGACTTTTTGACATTTCGATTCAATGTTATGTAACTCAGTAGTTAAATCTTCGCGTGTTTGTTCAAGTGTGGTGTCTAACTTTTGAAGATTTTGTTCCATTGCGTCTAACTGTTGCTGTGTTTGTCTCTGGTGTTGTTCCATTGTGTCTAACTTTTTAAGATTTTGTTC
Source organism: Schistocerca piceifrons (assembly GCF_021461385.2). Classification (NCBI taxonomy): domain Eukaryota; kingdom Metazoa; phylum Arthropoda; class Insecta; order Orthoptera; family Acrididae; genus Schistocerca; species Schistocerca piceifrons. Next base: position 641,707,572 of record NC_060142.1, read on the forward strand.
CACTGTGTCTAACTTTTTAAGATTTTGTTCCACTGCGTCTAACTGTTGCTGTGTTTGTCTCTGGTGTTGTTCCATTGTGTCTAACTTTTCAAGCTTTGGTCCCATTTGTTGCATTAATTGTAATAACAATGCACTGGTGTCTGAAACATGTTCCTCAGTGGTTTTCGGCTGTGAAGTTGCACCGGCAACATTCACATTTTGACAAGCGGAAAATGTGTCTTGACTCATTTGAGAAAACGGTGAGAACCCAAAACCTGAGTCTGCAGTATTTGCAATATTGTGTTCTGTCATTCCCGATTCCTGAGGCGAGCTGTTGCCGACCAATCGATCGATAACGCTTCCCTGTTCACTACCTGTTTCACTGTCTACACCATTGTTTGCCGCCCGCCCCATTTCCCTATGCGCAATTACCAAATTACTACTTTGAACATTAGTTAATTCATTACTCTGCGGCGCTAACACACTGCTTTCGTCTTCACTGTCATTTCTCAGTTTACTTTGGAGCCTAGTATTACGTTTTTCACACGCCATTATTGTCACAGTATTTCACACGACAACACAGAAAAACACAATTTGAAGAGCAAAAATAAGAGAACACATTAACATAGCATTGAAAATAATATCTAGTTAATTGCAAGCGCAGCTGCGAAAAACTTGCTGCAAATCTACATGCATGCCACAACTGTTTTACTGTACAACAATGAAAAACTACAGCTACAAAGGAAATTCTCTCTATGATTACGCGCTACCAATAAACAATAGCTACACCAATTACACAAACTACAAGGAAAAAAATCAGAAGATTCCAGTGAGGTATCCTCGGCTAAGGGTCGACATATGAAACGTCCCCTTTGAACAATTATACATGACTGTCCTTAAACTGACACACAATATTTTGTTAGCGCAACGCAATCTGACTTTCAAAATTCCCTACAAAAGAATGGCCCTGACTAACATTAAACTATACCCTTCACAAATCACTTACCTCACAAAAATCTTCGCTGCTCAAGCTACTGCAATACAGCGAGCGCCACTACTGCCAGCTAAATAAAAGATTCAAACTATGGAAGGCACTAACTACTGATAGGGATAGTTAGCAAATGAAAGATATTAATAGAGAACAAACAATGTATTTACCTTGATATCATCATATATAAATATAGCAGTTCATGACAAATTTCAAAACTCCGCCATCTCTCTCCCCACATCCACCACTGCTGGCGGCTCACCTCCAACTGCACAACGCTACGCACTGTTCACATCCAGCTGCCGCTGCCCAACACTACAATGGCGAGTATTACAACAATGCAAAGCGGCCACAGACTGCACACAGCACAGCCAGTGATTTTCATACAGAGGTGGCGTTACCAATAAAAAACCTAAACAGCCTACTTACAATGTTTAATCTATTAACTAATTATTGTTTGTGCACTGCATCTTTTACATCAATTGGACCATACATATTTACAATTTTTCTACTTTTAAAATTTCATATCCTGGAGTTACTTCATAAATGATATTTATTTCTCTCGGTAATTGTTATTTGCATTATCTATTTTGGGATCTCCTAGTGTTTGAATATCTTTACATTTTCTTTCTAATTATTGTAATGATGTTTTTTTTAATTCTGCCAAACTCTTCCAGAAATTTTGGTCCTCTTTTTGACAAAATATTTTCAATTTCTGATTCACAGTATTTCGCTTTTGATTCAAATTCTCAAATTCGGAAATTCATTTATTATTATTGCTTGGCTCTAATGACAGAGTATTTTTTGTTTTTTAATCGTCATTCAGCTTCGCATATAACTTATTTTCAAAACGCCCACTTATCTAATTTCAAATATCATTAAACTTAGAATACATAATAGCTGTAAAACAAGTTAACACTAATGACTTCAAATAAATGAGTTAATATTTTGTATGCTTTTGATGTTATATTGTGAATAATTTTTTCCCAAATAACTTAATAGTTACTTTCAAATATTTTCACGAAATGATTCAAAATGAATTTATATTTTTTAATAACAAATCCAGTTAGTATTAACATGATCAGACATATCATAATTTACAATTCCACAATATTCTGTGTCAAAATCATGTAAGGGATTATTAGTTTTTAATTTATTTTTCGGAAATTTTTTGTACATCCTGTTCGTTTGTTTTCCATTGCTAAATTAAGTCTTTTTTCTTCTTCTAATTCTTTATCAACTCTTGTCTGCTTTATAACTGCACATGCAATTGCTGCAGATACACCAATGGATGAACCAATAGTTGCTAGATATGGTAATGCAGCAAATGATGTTGGCAGCTATTTTACCTAGATGCTTTGTTTCTTTTTTGTACATTAAATACTGAATAATTTTCGCACTACAGAAATACCAAATGAATTAATTAAATGTCCTCCAATTATTAACCCTTTTTCTTTTCTATGCAACAGATAAAAATTGATCAATATTATTAATTTCTTCATTGTTTAGTTCAACTTCAATTAGCTGACCAGTGTGGCCGTGTGGTTCGAGGCACTTCGGTCTGGAACCGCACGACCGCTACAGTTGCAGGTTCGAATCCTGCCTTTGGTATGGATGTGTATGATGTCCTTAGGTTAGTTAGGTTTAATTAATTCTCAGTTGTAGGCGACTCATGACGTCAGAAGTTAAGTCGCATAGTGCTCAGAGCCATTTGAACCATTTAGCCATTTAAGTTTCCCAAAACATATGTGGTAAGTTATTCAATATTCTAATAAGATTTGGAATTCCTTCTTGATTTTTAATGATAAAATGAATAATTTTTTTGTTATTCATACTTTTTTATTATAATAATTTTCGTTTACAGCTATTGCTCCACCATGGATGATGGTTAAGTTATCAATTGTTGACAAATGTAATTCATCCAAATTAGTTGTACTTGTTTTACTCAACATCCTTTTTACTAAAACTTCACCAACATGTTAAAAACAATATTTAGGTTTACCTTACAACTCTTTTTATCAATTAATTCAACATTTGTTTCATTTACTTGATTTAATTTTATTTCGATTCCAATCAGCATATACAGCATTTGAATCGAATAATATACTAGGATAATGCTGTAAAAAAAAAAAAAGAAAATAAAATTCCTTACCTAAATCGTTATTAGTAATTTGTTTCTAAGATAAATTTCATTAATAGATTGGTATGTTACTTTCTTTTTCACAGATTTTTAAATTCCACCACTGAATTCAATGGGCTATTTACCAATATATTTACAAGTATGAACAGGTCGTAATTCGAAAACATTTTTAATCTATTTTTTTAATTGTTCTTTCACTTCTCTATTTTGTTTAACTCTTTAAATAATTTCTACATCATATTTAGAAACATTTATTAAGAATTAAAGTAAAATAACATTTATTGTTTTACATTTTTACGTTCAACACTTTCATATTTAAAGTATAATGTTCAAAAATTCGCAATCATTTCTGTGTATTTATTATTATCACTTTTTCTTCTCATATCTACTGTTATAAAACCAGATTCATCTTTATTTTTAGCATTACTACACAATTTTGTCAAATTGTCAAACTGTAAATCCCCACCAAAAAATTCATGATAAATATGATTTATATGTGTATCATCTAACTTACAGCTATTCAAATAAGTTAGATGACCTCCAAATAATTGCTCTGGTGTTTTTGAAAACGTTTGAACGAAATAAAAACAATCTATTCCCATATGTCTATCCCTAGTAAAATATTCTCAAACAACATCTTGATTTTCAATAATGAAGTCATCAAAAACTGCAATTGAATCATTTTGACATGCATCTAGTAGAATAATTTCATCATTATTTTCAATGAAAGTAGCAGTTTTTTATTATTTTATCTTCAATTTTAACGTCTTTTTATAAATTTTTGATATTCTTGTTTGTCTAAACTTTTTGAATAAATGTACAAATGTTTATTTTTCCAATTTACCATCATGCAGCTAGAACATATTTAACAATAATTGAAGTTGTTTTTCAAGATAGATTTTATCCTGTTAATGGATGTAGAAAAGAATTTGGTGAAGCTGAGTGAGTTTGATTTTTAATTATTTGCAGGAATTCATAAATTTGATTCCCAATCTGTTATTAATTTGCATAATTTTTATTAATATGAATAACTAGATTATTTTGATGAAGTGATAATTCATCTGTTATTATAAAAGATTAACTCTTGCAAAAAAAAAAAAACTAATAAAAATGTTTCACTTGTTGGTTTTTATACAATTTTTAAATAAATATTGCCTCTAAAATTAAAAAAAAATTACTAAAGAAGAAGCGGTAGAAATTCCTGTTGGCCAGTATAATTTGAAAAATACAGAAAAATTTAATCAATCGAAAGAACCTAATATAGACATTAAAAAGCATAAAACTATAAACAAAGTTTCTATTGAAGGTAATGCTAAAATACTTTTGGATAAAGCAGATTGTATTGGTCACAGTTTAAGACTTAATAATCTAATTATTGAAGCTAATGAAGAAACAATTGCTAATAATGTTCCTAAAATTATTCCATTTGAATTAATAATTATATTTTATAATGCACTTGCTGCAATATTTGTTAAACCTAATGATCATTTTCATAGAGAAACTAATAACATTTTTACATCTAACTCATATGTTGAATTTGGAGGACCAATAATTAATGAACCAAATTGTCCTATAAATATTCCAGTTATTCATACTACTTAGAATGTAAAGTTATTAGTGTTGACAAGACTGATAATGGCTGACATTTGAGCCGCTTGTGTAGCATAATTAAAAAAAAATGAATTCATAAATTTTTCCTTAAAAATCATTAACAAAATCAGGAGTTCTCAATTTTACTCGTTTCCCTATAGTGGGAAAAAATTATTTAAAACTTCCTAACAAAGAAACAGAAACTGTTATTAATAATGGCATTGTATAGATTTGTCCTAATTGTTCACAATTTTATATGTCATTAGATGTGTTCCACACAGATAGAACGGATTTTTCTGCATATTGTGGTACATCGAACAATAAACTAATTGATGTGAGGATGGAGTGTGTGAGATGCTTGTGTAGTTCAGTTGGTAGAGCACTTGCCCACGAAAGGCAAAGGGGATGAGTTTGAGTCCTGGTCCGGCACACAGTTTTAATCTGCAGAAAGTTTCATATCAGCGCACACTCTGCTGCACAGTGAATATCTCATTCTGGTACCCATGTTAATTTAGGCAAATATTTGACCCATTCCTGAAAAAAATATTTGGTGCAGGACCTTAATATTTTTACTATATGTTACATGATGCAAATAGAATCAACTGTACTAAAATCTACTTCATTTATTTTATGGTTTTCTAGAAATACTTTTTTTATATTTATTAACAAAAAATATTAAGTTTTGTGTGCAGAAAATATTTTTGTGTGAACTTCCTAATGGGGGAATATTAATTAATATAGTACCAGAGGTGGCTATTTATGTTATGCAGTCTCTGAAAATTGCATTCAATTATCTATGATAGTTTGTGATATAATGGGGCATATGAACTGAAAATTTTAGTTTGTGGGAAATTGACATTAATCAAAAAACTTTCGAAATTTGTGACTTACTGTTAATTAAAACTTTTCTGCTGCATTTGATGGCCCTTCTTTGGCCTCTAGCTGGCCTTCTAGCTTCTTTTTCACCTTCCTGGATGTTTGTGTGGCTTTCTTGACCATATTAGATGCAGCCCTGTCTGCATCGGCTATCCTCATTTAAACGAAATGTTGTGGCCCAGTGATCATATTTTCACTGGGATTAATTCCCAGGTAATTCAGTACCCAACACTTTCCAATATTACCACAACTGAATGTAATAACAGCATCATGAACTCCTAGTTCCATTATATGCATGCCTACAAATACAGTTTTAGGAAGGTGGTTCCAAATTATGCTGTTGAAGCATTCATTTGGGTTCTGTGTCTGCCCAAGCAGGTATTTCCTTAGAAGGTCAGGATGAGCCAAGTCTCTGAAAAAGGTTTAATCGTTGTAATAACAGCAGCAGGAAGAGAATGCTGGCGAGAATGAGATTTTCCAGTTGCCTGAGCCATATTGTATTTGCACCACGAATTTTGTCCTGATGGACATAATCCATGACATGGCATGTCAGTAGAGGACTTGTAGAAGAATATGGCCCAAACGTTTCTCATCATTGCCTCCAGATTTATTTTATTTCTCCTAATTGCCTGCCCACAGTATACCTGCGAGTTTTCTATAACAAATACTCGTAATCACACCTGAACAAAACTAACCACATGTTTGGAAGCTGTTTACAAAAAGTAGAATCAAAAGAATACCGACCGTTGCATTCCAAGGATAGCCAACACACTTGTGAGTAAAAAAAATCCCTAATGTGCAATGTAGGGGGTATAAAGTTTTAAAATGTATGCAGAAAAGTGGGTGACAGAAAAGTGGGCATGGCACATAAACACACTAGGTAGGAAAATGCTCTTTAAATGCTCAAAAAAATTTTTTTTCAGCAAATCCTTTTCAGAGTACTTAAATAAAACCTTAATTTGTCGAAATACGATGACAACCGAAAATCAGTTTTTTGCGACCTGAATCACAATGTGGTCCCCTTACAATTGTTAGATGTTATTACAATTAAAAAAGAAAACAATATTTCATCTAGAATACAACATCCATTTAGTTCTTCATCTACTCTTATTCAATTAACTTCATCTCTATAAAATGTATTAATTATGGATTACATATTCTTAACAATGACAAAACAACGAAAAAGCAAACAAAATGAAGCACTTATTAGAATTATTTGGTGGTTTTTAATGGTTTTCAAGAAGTAATTTGGGAAAGGAATTAACAGTAATTTTCATTTGGAGTTTAAGAAAACATGCAGAAGCTTCTATTCTTTGATGGACTACTAATAATGATAATAGAACACATCCAAAATAATGTGAAATTTTTATGAAAACGTTTGGACCTTCGTGTTTCTGTTGTTAAATATGAACCAGTGTATGAGCTTGAACTAGGACAACAAAGACTGAAATATCTAAATAAATGGAATTTCTTTCTTTGAACTACAAACATTTGAATTTTCTGGATTAAATGGAAAAAGAAATTGATATGTCTTACCTTATTTTCATTGTTTTCGAAACCATTTCAAAAACAGTTAGTTAAATGGTTCTTCCTTCGATCATGTTAAATACCAAAATATCTATTTAAAGTGGGCGTAATGAAGTTGTTCCTCAAGAATTATACAATCCTGATCATTCAACTAACTTTTTAAAATCTTACAATTATTTTAGAAATTTTAAAATTATAACAGAATTAAATAATGATGTTAAAGTAATTCTACTGAATTTCATTCAAAACCATCCTATGTCATATATCTGACTAGCAGTATGAATGTTTCAGCTGCCCAGGAAACAACAGTGAAATTATATTGATATTTGAATAAAATATACCTAATGACACAATTGCATATATAATTATGAATAGTAAAAATGATTTCACTTATGATTCAAAACACAGAAATGAACTGAAACTTTTTAATTAATAAATGATTTTAAAAATTTTGAACTTATGAAACTATTGTCTTCATGATTTTCAGAAAAACAGAAACAACAAAAATTGAAAATATTAGATTTTCAAAATCCAAGGCATTTAATAAAAGTTTTAATTTTTACAAACCCAAATTTTTTTCGTATATAAAGCAAAACACTATGAACATGAATGGTAGCATTGAAAACCTATACAGTGAACTTAACAGTTATAGTAATGGTTTTTCATAGGTGTTCACTAAATTATTAGAACTGAAAAAATAAATATGATATTTCAAAAGCTGAAATTATGACATTTAAATATGGAGAAAAGGTTTTATTACTTTTGGATATTAAATATAAAATTAGTCTTCCAAACTTTCATACTAAATCTTTTGAGAGAACGAGGATAAATGAGAGAAAATCGTTGGATTAAATTTATTTGTCAAGCTAATGAACAGAATAAAGATCCTCATCAGTTTACCCTCCATTCAGATGTTGTTGCACGCAGTGACCATCATTTTGATTTGTAAATAACAGATTTCAGCTATCAGTCATCCTTCGGAATTTTTAATGGCAGATCTAGATTTCGGCTAGAAACTAGCCATTCTCAATGGATACCCTATTTTTGGTCAATGCATGTAATGCCTGTTGGTCTGATTTTGTACACAGCTGAAATCTATAATTTACAAATCAGAATAAAGCTCGTTCTGTTCATGTTAATGAACTCTAATAAGTTTTAGAATCTTTGTATTTCTTTAATTAGGTTTTTGAATATTAAATTTTAATTGAATAAATTTATTTTTTAATTAAATGAAAATTTCGTTCACAGATGTAATTAAATATTTAAAAATGTGGGAAACAGCAAAACTAAACTCTTGGTTTTTAATCTCAGAATATTTAATAATATGCTCTTTGTGCCAGAATCGGCATACATATACTGCTAAGGGATACAGGATGTCTGCAATAATGTTCACATATCCCATAAATAGCATAACACATCTTATAGCTACCGGAGACTGCAAGTAATCCCAGGTGAATGTCCCACACAGACAATGATATCCCAATCCGTCTGAATCCATGGCATGATGCATGTTTCGAACAGGTGTTTGTTTGGAAGAAGCACTCTCCACACACTACCAGTGATCTGGTGTAACAAGTGATGTGATTCATTAGACCAGGCAACACATTTTCATTGATCCACGGTGCTATCTCGATGACTGCCCGTCCACTGCAGTCGTAACTGAGGATACTGTTGAGTCAGGATGAGTATACGTGGAGGTCTTCTGCTGCAAACCCCATATTCAACAGTGTGGACTAAACGATGCTACTTGTGCCTTCACCAGCATTTTACTCTGTCGTCAGGTCTGTTAGGGCGAGCAAGCCTCCATCCTCCCCAATCTGTAATGAGGTTTGGACATCCAACACATTGGTAGTTTCACTGTCCTTCAGCTGTTTTCCATGTATGTTCGTGATACCATAATCCGTTTATCATAAGAATAAACCTGATGTAAACAAACACAAACGCTATAATCGGTCAGAAGCCATAGCACATGTACACTGGAGTTGTTACACTCTTGGAGGTAGGTCCTACTGATGAATTGATATATTACTACAAAGTTACGTTAAATGAAACTTTAAGATATTCAAATGTATTGACAGTAATCAACGTTTTTCTTGATCACGCTTTAGCTACGTAGTTTTTATTTCAAAAATTGTGTACGAAAGACTGTTCATAAAATTGCGTAAGTTAAGAAAACGCGAGAATTTAATTTTTAATGCAATACTGACATACCATATTCTCTTTATTCGGACAGTGTCCATCGTTTTACACCACAGAGGTAGATAACTATCGTAGAAACATGAAAAACAATCATTTTCACAGCATCGAGCACATCATACAAATGCTGCATTTTTACATTTGCTTCTGAACCATTACAATATGATTTCAACAGAGTTGATGAGGAGCCATGTAGCGGGTTTTGGCCCGAGAAGTAGCAAGACCGTTATGCTGCTAGACGTACTGGAATTAACGCACGCAGCTTTTTCACATGTCACCTCCAAACGCTAACGGGATATTGGACGGCTCCTCATAAAAGAAAAAGAGAAAATGCTGCGTCTGGCTGGCTTTGTGGATTCTGTTGTTTATAGGTTCGTTGTCAACGTAGCAGGTGACATTTCCACAACTGAAATTATTTCTCAGATTCGGATAAGGAAGGAGCTATGGGATTACCAGACGACTAACTGTAATTAATACCTTTAGGGTCTTCAGTATTCAACAGGACGGTGAAATCCCCGCAGTATGCTTTTGCTTTACACAGCTCGCTCAGAAAAATTACCGTGTGTTTAAGTAGAAATTTTCATCACTCTTGTTTGTAGTTAGCGTACTATGTCAGGTGAGAACGAATGCGTTTTAAGCTTTCAGTCTAGTCAACTAAGAAGCGCGCCATAGTGCTGGAGTTTCTCCGAATATTACTTCATTCTCTTTAAAAACTAATTGACATTCGAAGCTATGTCTTTGCTCGTCTCGTTTTACGCATGAACTGCAACTGCTCACATCATTGAAGGTTAGTTGGACCGCTGGCTGTCCAGCGCAGTCCAAGTTTAATGCGCCGGTAAAGCTGTTGTTCCGATTTATCGCTCAGTCTCTGTGCATGTAACACTGCATAAAACGTATTCTTATGATCGTACTTGATTGTACTGGTCACAGCTGGGCTTCCGCTCCACGTGAAACGAAATCTAATGAGATTGAAGCAAACGTGGAAGAATACATGGCGTAATGTTTACATCAGGTTTACTCTTATGATGAACAGAGTATAGCAGATATAGCCGATCAGCTGGTCGCTACCAGGTGCCATACCATAACAATCTCTTCTTTACAAGGGCGATTGTGTCAGTGGATGCCTCATTTCTGGCACCATTTGCCTCTGGTTGACTTATGTACGAGGGCGTGTTGAAAATTTTTGTCTTTTAAATTCTGATAAGAGTTGAGGTATGAAATGTCTGACATATTACTCGATCAGCTTTCCTTCTTCCTAACCCAAGTAGCAACCGTCTGCCGCTATACGGCACCGAACTGTTGCGCGTAACATGGCAGCGTGTAGCGCAGCTATGTAGGTGCGTGAGAAACAGCGTACTGTAATCGAGCTTCTGTTGACAGGAAACGTGCCTCCAATTCAGATTCATAGAAGAATAGAAGCTGTGTACGAAGATGATTGTAAGAGCATCAGTAATAAGCGACGCTGGATTATTAGTGCTAATAATGAAAGATCCCTAACGTGTGTGACAGAACCTGGAGTGGCCAACAGCATACGGCAGTATTGGGACACGGCCGGCACCATTCCAAAATACCGTCACCAACCCCCACCCCCCTCCCCCCACCTACGTATACGCGCTAGACATGAAATGTTTTCATAACATGTTTTTCCAAAACATCGTTAGTCGACAAGGTCGCACGCAATGTATCCGGCATGTGTTGCCTCTCTAGTCGTTATTACCGTAGCGGGTTGTGACATAGAGAGAGAGAGAGTTAGCGCAATGTATCCGGTGGGGTGGTGGAAATGGCTGTATCCAATACGATCCCTTAATTGAGTCACATGTTCGACTTCTACCAATAGGATTCAACTATCCTATGACCTCATTGTAGGACATATATAGGTTAAGTTCCGGGACCTCAGTCTTGGTCACTCAGTCAGCGGGAGACTAAGAAGAACAATCATGAAGCACCAGTCGACCTCCAGTGCAGTCACTCAGAACAGGATCAAACGGAAAAGTAAGTATCATATTTCACGTTATTCTATCCCGTTCATTATCCTTATTATTCAATGTTTTCACTTATTCGCTAATATCTAATCATTCATCTTCTTTTTTCAACAGAATCAAACGCAACCATGCTTAGCTCCGCAGACGCGTCCGAACCTGCATCATCATTAGCTTCGTTAACCATCTCATACGGACCGACACCAGCGACAGCCGACCCATTTGATCCAGTAGCGACCACGTGGGATCCTGTAGCTCACATGTTGGAGCAGGACAAGGAGTTGCTGCTCTCCGTCCCACTCAGCAACTTGTGTGATGAAGACGCTCGATCTGCTCACCACACAACGAATTCAACCACTGGTGGTGTTAAAGATCAACTAAATGGTGGTCAGTACTGGATGCCTACATATAACTCATCACAATCGAACACTCCCGTGATAGTGCAACCACCGTGTTTAGATACTGTAAATAAAAAGAATACGTCTAGTGCGGCTACGCTATTCACCACGACATATAATTTAACCTCCAGTGGTTCCAAACGTGTGAACATTGCTATAGACGTCCATCATGTCTGGGGGATCCAAGCTATAATGGAGATTGAAAATATTTCCAAAAGTGTTAAAGTCCCGATTTCCGAGTTCGACTGGGCCGGGATCTGTAATGCAGAGCGCTACATCAATCAACAAATGACCACCGAATATGACCCAACTCATCCCCCACCAGAAATTCGTCTTGCCGATGTCACACTTTCCATTACTACTGTATATGATGACTGCGCCTTATGCATTAAATCAGGTGTCGACAGCGTCTATCTAAGGCATCCGTCAGTTATCAAATTATTCAACCTAGACTCCTCTATACGGTTTGCTCTCGAGAGACTGAATCGTTGGGTTCCTAGCATAGAGGCAGCATATAGTGATGTTAAAAACTCTCTACGTGTTAATAATATACATATTGACGATTTTGAGCAGCATCTTCGTTCGAATATGGCCATTAAAACTACAGACATCCAATTGAAATGCGTGTGTCAAAAACCAGAGTACTCAGAGTCACCTATCGGATTGCGTGAGATACGTGCAGAATTTATTGCCAACCAAAGAGAATTATTTGGTATATATTGTACAGGTTCTAAGAAGAAACGTGCAGATTATGATAACACCTCAGAAATAGTACATCCAATGTATGATTTTTAAATAAATAATTTATATTTAATCTTATCTCCTGTTTCTCTTTTATTTCAGACCACCACTCCTATTATAATCAAATTGATCCAATAATTTTTTAATTCTACTCAAATTATGACCATCTTACTCTTCATACATGTGTTCCTCGTGTAGACAGTATAGCTCAATCGGTTAATTGATCGAACTATACTGGCTACACACAAATATTATTATTATCCTCTCAGTTATATTTTCTATATATGTCAAGTACTTGTTTGTACATGGCTCATTTACTATCATGGCTGGCTGGGTGAAGCACCCTCACCACAAGGACTTTGTTGTCGGTGACTGGTCATGTGAAGATTCAAGTGAAGAGCAGAAGAAGAACAAGAAAAACGGAATTCTCCTTCCCGATAATATAAGAGCAATTATTGTAGGCCCATCCAACTGCGGCAAGACTAATGTCCTCATGACTCTGCTAACTCATGTGCAAGGTGTCCGATTTGAACATGTCTGTCTATTCTCAAAAACACTCTTTCAACCCAAGTATCAGCTATTGCATGAGATATTTCGAGGTGTAGATGGCGTTACATACACAGCATTCAGTGAAAGCTCTGATATCTCCCCACCTGAAGAAACAAAACCAAACACAGTATTCATATTTGACGATGTTGCAGTAGAAAACCAAGACCAAATTCGCAAATATTTCTCTTTCGGTCGCCATATGGGTGCTGACGTATTTTATCTAAGTCAAACATATTCCAGAATCCCCAAACAACTTGTTAGGGATAACGCAAATCTCATTATAGCCTTCAAGCAAGACAATCTTAATTTAAGACACATTTACCAAGCACATGTGGGGACGGATATGTCGTTCAATGATTTCTTAAAGATATGTGCAGACTGTTGGAACCATTCGCAGTATGGGTTTCTCGTTATTGATAAAACAAGAAAACTGTATGAGGGTAGACACAGACGAAACTTTCAAGAATTTTTGCATATATAACAAGGTAATAGACGTTAACACATCAGTCTACGTCATACCATGGACAAATTCGCGCGTATGTCCACCTCTCAACCTGAGATGATTGGTGTACACAGACAGAACATTCGCTTGTACATGGATGCGAAAATTCAAGCTATGGCTCTTAAAGTTGCAACTATGCGCAGGGAACTAGAGACCTATTACCAAACCCTTCTGAGAATGGTGAATCAGTTAAATGAGCTAGTTAATCAAGTCAGTAAGAAAGTAACCGACTTAACTGAAAAGGTCGATCATATTCAGAGAAAAATAGATGTAGACCTCATTGTTGTCGATAAGGGTGATCGTGATCATACTAAGAAGCTGAAGAAAATGAATGCATATATAAAGCCTCATGTCGCAGAGACGTCTGATTAGTATACGTTGAGATGTCGACGACCAAACAGAAAGTCATTCAAGCCCGTAAAGCAGTCCGAGAGAAATTACGGTTGCTTAGGTTAGGGTATATTGATCGTCAGCAAACACTAAGAGAGACCTTTAAGCCCGTTACTGAGTCCCTCCGCCAGCTCTCACCAAAAACAAAAACGACCCAAAACGACAGTCAAGCCATTGATGAATTCATTATTAGTCACGCACCAGGCCAGATAGATAGAACATTCGGCGTTAGCCCAGGAAGACCATACATGTTGGGCACGCATCCCATAACTGTAACAGAAGACAAAATACAAATAGCTGATAGACAGTTTGACCGAACACCAGGCTTAATGAATCTTATTTTCCTAAGACCAACTAAAAAACCTATAAATTATTCAGTTAGTGATAAGGACACGTACCGTCAAATACTACACATGACTGGTGTACACAAGATCACCAAAAGCCTAACCAACAGGAAGTATAAAACCATTATAAAACCAATACTTGAAGACCAAAACAACAACAACGGTGCCAGCAGCGGAGATGGTATTGACATTGGTCTTAAGACAGTGAACAATCGAGTCCCTCAGTATATATATTATGACGACCCCAACGAACTAATAGATCGACTACGTCTGCTCATGGCATCAGCTGCTGCAGGTAATACAGCTCATTCGAATGAAGTTATCTCCATAATCTCTGAGCTTCGAGAGAGAGGTATCATCGAATAAGTATGGAGACCGTAGTTCGAGAACTACACAAACCAGCACGCAAAACATACCCGCGCAGGCATGTCATGATTAAAGGGATAGATGACTTGTGGCAAGCTGATCTTGTAGATATGCGACAATATTCACATGAGAATAATGGCTTCAAATACAGTTTAATTGTTATTGATACATACTCCAAATTTGCATGGGCAGTACCAGTCAAGACAAAAACCGGACCAAATGACGCTGATGCTTTTGAACGCTTGCTACAGATAGGAACCAATCGATGCCCGGACAATCTCCAAACCGATCATGGTGGTGAGTTCTACAATAGGTACTTCAAGACAGTGATGCAGCGGTATGGAATACATCACTACTCGACATTCACTCACCTGAAGGCAAGTATCGTAGAGCGCTTGAACAGAACAATAAAAGGTAGAATGTGGATGCGGTTTAACCTTCGTGGCTCATACAAATGGACAGATATCCTCCCAGAAATAATTGCTCAATATAATAGAACCAAACATAGCACAATAAAAATGCGACCAATTGATGTTCGTGATAACACACTCATGGATACGGTATACTTTCACATTAAGATACTGGATCCACGCAAACAGAAATTTAATGTAGGTGATTTGGTGCGTATCTCAAAACACAAGACCGCATTTGAGAAATCATACCTACCGAACTGGTCAACTGAGATATTTACAGTTTCAAATGTGCAGCGAACGAATCCTAGAACTTATTTATTGAAAGACAGTAAAGGTGAAGAAATTGCAGGCTCCTTCTACACTGAGGAGATGCAGAAGAGCTCACAACCAGATCTTTTTCTCGTGGAGAGAGTCATAAGACGACTTGGAAATAAAGCCCTAGTCAAATGGCTTGGTTTTCCTGCTACACAAAACAGTTGGATTGATGCCAGGGATTTGCTATATAATGAACATTCATCGTCCACACCCACCACAGTAGCCTGACATGCGCGATCGAGGGCACATTAGAGGAGGCGGTGGTGTTCTGGACAAACTACCTTTGGAATTACACATCCCGGGGTATAACTACTGCGGACCTGGGACAAAGCTTCAGAAACGCTTGGCGCGAGGTGATAAGGGAGTGAATCTGCTTGACGAAGCGTGCATGGAACACGACATTGCATACGAAGCAAATAAAGATCTACCAAGTCGTCACATTGCAGATAGGATTTTAGCTGATAAAGCTAAGGCGATACGGAAAAGAAAAGATATTGGTATAGGTCAACGCATCGGAGCATACGCAGTTGATAAAACCATGCGCGGAAAAATCAAGTTAGGATTAGGAGTGATGAATTTCAAGCGCGTTATGAACGCTGCACGTCGCGCACTAAACATGAAGAACAAGAAGGGTTCTTTGAAGAAATGTATCCTGGCAGCGATGTATGCAGCTAAAAACGCAATGAAGGACAAAGAATCACCAACGAGAAGATCCGTTAAAGCGCCTCGCATTCTACCGATACCCAAGACATCCGGCGGTTTTATTCCTTTTCTCATCCCAGCCCTCTCCGCGCTCTCAGCGGTAGGTTCGCTCACCGGTGGGGCTGCAGCTATCGCTCGAACAGTCAAGAATGCACAAAACTCGCAAACCCAGTTAGAAGAGGCGAGAAGACATAACCGCATGATGGAAGCAGCAGTCATTGGAAAAGGTCTATACTTGAAACCGTACAAGAAGGGTCTTGGTCTATTCATAAATAAAAAAAAAAGCCCAATAGCGGTCCTACCAGATCGACCACTCACAAATACAGACCTTCTTAAGTTTGTTAGACATAAATTCAAGATACCAAGATTCCGTGGTGTGTTTATGAGGGATACATTACCTAAGACTATGTGGAAAACTGGTGAATGCGGTATTGTGAATTTAGATGTTGTCGGAGGTCCTGGCACCCACTGGGTGGCGTACGTTATGAAAGACGCTGGGGTAGTCTACTATTTCGACTCCTTTGGTGACCTGCAACCACCCGAAGAATTACAGCAATACTTCACTCACAGAAGACATGTGCTATACAATTATCAACGGTATCAGGACTTTAATACATACCTCTGCGGACATCTTTGCATCATCTTTCTCTTGACGTTCACAAAGAAGAAGAATAAGAACAAGAACTAACGTATATAAGCAGGATGTTTAAAACTTCATTCATCAGTTGACGTTCAGATGCAATGTCGTACACTTTGACGTTGAAAGGACGGTCATCTGTATTGCGTGCAAATTACTTCCCACCAATTGATTTGAGTGCAGGTCAATGGAGTGTTGCATTGATTGGACTGGAGACGTACAACAGCATCCCGAATATCACCAACACTAACAATAAATTGCATCTCGATATTAATGGTGAAAAAGATATTCTTGAAATAGAATCTGGTGCATACGATATTGACGATTTAAACGAACTCTTAAAACAGTCTGGAAAAGGTATTGAACTACGTGCCAACATCAATACACTTAAATCTGAAGTAAGGACTCTAAATGCAACGATTGACTTTAGCCAGAAACATTCAATAGGACCCCTGCTTGGATTCACAAAAGGGCAGATTTTGAAGAAAGATCCAACTAAATTTTACAAGTCCAATCAGTCTGTGGATATACTCCCAGTCAGCACAATACGTGTCGAGTGTAACATTGCTACGAATTCCTATCTCAACGATACTCTCATTCACACTATTTACGGATTCTTCCCTTCAGTTGCAGCGGGGTATAAGATTGTTGAGACACCTGCCAATGCAATATACCTTCCAGTGACTGCTCAGACATTGGGCTATTTGGAGCTGCGTATTGTGGATCAGAATAATAAACTTGTCGACTTTCGCGGTGAGGAAATCATTATACGATTACATCTAAAACAAGATGGGCTTGCGGTATAAAACAAGTGCACGCAATACACAGCGCGCCACTTCGCTACTGAATAGCAAACTGATAACACCTGTGAACTACGAATTTCTTAAATCAGTTGGTCTCAAACCCTGCAATGACGTCATCACTCAATATAACCAATCCAGTAGAGTATGATGACAGAATTATACGTCAAGAATACTTCTCTCATAAATCTTACGCTTCAACCACGTTTAACAAGAATGATGAAATCAGGATTGTCATACAACACCAGGACACACTCACTCTTCCGTGCAAGAGTTTCATATATCTCGAAGGGTCATTCAAGAAAACTGATGGCACCGATACAGTGGGGTCCAAGCTGACACGCAACGCATTGGCATTCCTCTTCCAAGAGATTCGCTATGAACTGAATGGTTCCGAGATTGATCGTACACGCAATGTTGGTCTAACATCGACCCTTAAAACATACGTCTCGGCATCACCAGCAGATCTGCACAGTTTAGAAAATGCTGGATGGTTCATAGACGATGCGGAGGGTAGAACACCCCAGGAGTACAAGCGATTTACTGCATGCATACCTCTAAAAATACTTATGGGATATTTTGAGGATATGAGACAGATTATTATGAACGCTAAACAGGAACTTATTCTTGTGCGGAGTGCGACAGACAATAACTCGTACATTCAAGGAGCTCAAGAAGAGAATAGGATCACAATCAACAAATTAATATGGAAAATGCCTCACGTCAGTGTATCCGACGAGGAACGATTGAAGCTTTTGAAAGTGTTGAATTCAGGTACATTTCTGTCACTGACCTTCCGCTCATGGGAGATCTTTGAGTATCCAGTGTTACCGACCGCGAGCAGACAAACATGGGCTATTAAGACCTCCAGTCATATCGAGACACCCAGATTCATTATACTTGCGTTTCAGACTGATAGAAGAGCAAATACATCAAACGATTCCACCGTGTTCGATAACTGCAAGTTAACTAACGCCAAAGTCTACCTCAATTCAGAATTCTACCCATATGACAATCTACATCTGCAATGGAATGAAAATGTATACAGCCTCGCGTATGACATGTATGCAAGGTTTCGTCCTTCTTACTATGAAATTGCTGAAGGAGAGGGAGGGGGGTGTCTACTGAGTCCTCGTAAGTTCAAAGAGCTTTCACCGATCATTGTAATAGACTGCTCTAAACAGAATGAGATAATTAAGTCTGGACCTATAGACGTTCGAATTGAATTTGAATCATCGACAAATTTCCCAGAACACACCGCTGCATATGCATTAGTCCTACACGACAGAATAATCAATTACTCACCGCTCACAGGTGTTGTGCAACGAGCTGTATAAATGAAAATATGCTGTCCTATGCATTGGTCATTTGACGATGGCAACTCAGCCTGTGAAGATCATTGCAGATGTTCAAGAATTCCATGATGGAGAGCGAAGACAGTTCGTATTTAAACAAGTTGCTTTTGTGGCCTACAAACAAGACGCAGGAATAATTGAAACCTTCTCCGCAAATATTCGATCACCAAGACCGTTCACGCAAGTGAAATCTTGTAAAACACGGACCAGTGCATTGTGGTTAACTAATTTTTATCATGGAGTTCACTGGGATGATCCCGGCATACCCTATAAAGATGTGGTGATCGCACTTAAATTATTCGATCACAAGGACACCATCGTTTACGTGAAGGGAAAGGACAAAACCTCCTGGATGCGTCAAATATTTAAATTTGCATCTATTCAAGACCTTGAATGGTACGGTTGTCCATCCATCCATCGACTGAAGAACGATTACCAAAAAAGTGCATTTGTATCTGCATATGAGAATGTAAAATTACTTTTCACTTTTATTAGAAATAAATAATAATTTATAAGATTGAGTGTTTTTTTTCTTTCTATGACATCCAACGTCCCTAGTATTGTAAGTTTATTCTTTTTATATTGTATATGAAGGGAACTGTCCGAGAGAGACACATACCCTGGCCTTTGACGTGGAATGAGCCTACTGTCATAGTTAGGCGCGGATGCCGATCTCGCGGTCTCCGTCGAAATCGACAGACACGCGCAGCCGCTGACGCTTGGTAGGGGGTTGCACCAGTTGACGACCTCGCGGCCGCTGTGGAAAGCGATGCGTCAGATTACGCTCTCTAAAGTATCTGTTGACGTAGGACTGTAAGAGATAGCGATGCATTGGGCTGTGTGTGTTCGTGACAACTAGCAGAAGTCCTGCACTTGTGATTAAAAGCAGGAAACCTTATAACTTCATGCATTGCGATGTGGATGTATGTACGTATTCTGCATACACACATAAATATATTTATAATATTTTTAATAAAAAGAATAATCATTATTAGGGTATCAAATAATAACAACATTTTTTTAGAAGGAAATAACTGAGTTTATTATTGAAATCAGAATTTAACATTTTTCACATTATATATAAATATGAGTTTACAGATATAAGATTGGTTTTTAACCAAAAATCTGAAATTCCACATCTTTTTAGACAATTTTTTAACAATTTTAGATAATTAAGAAATATATATAAGCATTCTCTTCAGATAAATTATATATAATTTTAAAGCTAATGCAGAGGTACTACCCTATCTTACAAAGTATCTAATATCGCTAATGAAGTTCCACCAGAAAAACAAAGCACTTTTAATTAATACCAAACCTATTTGTTTCAAGTCAATGACTCTAAACATTTTCGAAAAGAACAACAACAAATTGAATATATATTTTTTTCAAAGTAAGTCGATTTAAAGATTTTCAACTACAAGAACAAGGTGAACATATATATTTTTCTTTAAAGTGGACGTCTAGAAACATTTTCCGCTAGAACAAGCAATTGAACACATAGAAAGAATTTAATTAGTGGAACTCATACACTTAAAAACTAGTTCTGACTGGATGGCTAGCGGTAGGTGAAACTTACAAACTAAAATCTAAGCTCTATAATGACTAGAAGTGATGGATATATTAAGTGAGAAAATTTTATTATTTTTTTTTTTGTTCATACAGAAGTTAATTGGCTAAATTTATAGCCTTTTCATATATATATTAATAATGGTCAGCAATATGTAGATATAAAGACTACTTTATTTATTATGATTTTCTTTGAAAAAATAATGATTATATTTACATACACACACACACTTAACACAAGTTCGCGCTCATTCGCACACTCAGACATGCATGGAAGCACGCAAACTGATACACGCAACAAAACACTCTCATCAACTATTTACACTATGATAAAAGAGCCATACTATTTCCACGCATAGCTCACATTCATAACATTCACACGCTCATTCCCTCTCTATCACTCAACCAGAGTCCCCCACCCCTACTTTCGTTTCAAGTAAATAGTGTGAGTATGGGAGGGTTCCCATCCCATCCTCACAAATGACTCTTTTATCGTCATGAGGAGACAGTCCGACTTTAGACTGCAGCACAGTGTACACCTCGTGAGCTCGTGATCGAATACTAGTTTGTTGAACCATGTGTGGATGAGCGCCTTCAACGCTACGACCGTACAGGCACTGCAAATAGTCCTCGACCGTAAGCGCACGAGACGCGATCCGTCTAACACCCTTTGCCCGCCTCAGAGTGCTCCCGTCTACTGTGCGATATGCATACATTTTCGATCTCAGTCCCACAAACTCTACAATTGGTAAACCATTCGACTCGTCTTTCATGAGACCGATAACCTTCTTGTTCTGTGGAACAATACCATAAGGATTATTGATCTCATAAGAAGAGGTGTCGAATTCTTTACCATTGCACCTAATTACTTCATATGGATCGCAGTTCTTGATCCAGTAGATAAAGCTGTCTGTATCCATATAAAGTAATTTTGGATCTATGAAATGAGGTTTCGCAAACTCATAGTGGAATCGGTACATGTAGAATTTGGAGATATCGAGTATACACATCCCCAAATAGATGGGTTTCATAAACTCTACAGCAGTCTTCGACATCTCCACAGCAACAAAGTTTTCATTGAAGATGGTGGCACGCTTAAAATTTGGCCTGGCTATACATTTTCTCACGCCGTAACGCCCTTCCCATGCGGTTCTAATAACAATATCGCGTTCATTTCTTACATTTTGCATAGTTTTCCCGAAAATGGAATTATTCATTAATTTATAAAAGTCTTTTTCAAAATCATTACTCGCGACCGCCCTCTTTTCGGTGTTTAGTTCAATATACTCCTTCAACCAGGGGGATTGCTTGAAGGAGATTGCTCGGGTGATTTTAATGAGCTCCATTCCTAATCTGAGACACTGCTGGAGGTTACGATAATGAATAATATACCTCTGCTTATCCCCAACAGTGGCCATCAGTTTAGGGATGGTGCTTCCTCGTGGAATTTGTTGCTCTGGACATAACGGCAAGTCGCTTGTCTCTCCATGCAAATTATTAGGGTACGCGATGTCTGCCTCAAGCACATACCCTACATCAGAATCGGCCGCAAGACCCATTATCTGTCCACCTAATCCCTTCATTTCGTCTTCAGGCACCCATTGGAACCCGGCAACCGGCAGCGGTTGCTTCATAGCATGCCCATATAAATTGTTAACATCTAAGTACAAAATGTAACTAGAATCAAGGGATGCGTTGTACTCGACACCCATCCGCGGATTACTTGCCTTGGCGTGTCTGTGAACACATTGACAAAGTCCGCCGCGGATCCCTCGCTCAAAAAATAGAAGCATTGAAGCATCAGTCAAAAGTTCAATGTTGCAATCCGTTTTTTTGAGCATAGCGTCCCAGGACAACCCAGGTGCCGTGTAATAAAAGGCAGGGTCCAGAGAGTACGTGGTCATACATACACTCCGAAACTTTTCGAAAACATCTGCAAGCAAACGAACGTCCGTGTCCATGTATAACCTTGCATATTCTCCCAAATTGGGGATGTTGAATTCCTGCCATACATTAACGGCATGCTCATAATCTGTGTTAGTTATGGTATCGCCAGTGAGAGTACTGGTAAAAGAAGTTATGTCGGGAAGCCTGGTTTCATTGAGTTTTGCCATACTATCAAGATACTCGTACGGGAAAACTCCTTTCCTCGTCGCAAGTTGGAACTTTTTCTCATCGGTAAATGCAGATCGAGTGATATGCATATCATTCCGAGGTAAAGTCTCAACAAGTTTCTGGAGCGAAGTTTGCATAAATCGTAGAGAGTCAAGGAAGCGGAGCGTAATTTTCGGCGTCATTCGTTTTGAAAAAGAAATGTACTTTTCAACACTTTCAGGCAGGATATTGACCTGATCCTTCTTCATACCGAACTTAGCCAAGTGCTCAACGAGAAAATGAGCGTCATACCCGCTCAGATTCTGAAAAAAGACGGGTATGTGTGTAGGTAACTGATACTTCAAGTTGCATGCTTTGTGGGCTGCACCGCGGAACTTACCCGTAAGATGACAATGGTCTCTACGAGGAGTCTCCGCTTTTCTATCTAAGGCCAGCCCGCAAATATGACAATTAACAGCCTTTTCATACAAGTCATCATTTTCCTTTGATTTGGTCATGGGAATATTGATGCTGTAGAGCTTGTGAACTTGCCATGAAAGTTTTTCAAGCTCAGTGAGAAGCCAAACCGCCGGATCGTCCCATACATAAGACTGATAGCTATTAAGTTTACAATCATATGCGCATACAACTTGGAACGCAGCCGCATAAGGTACGTGTTTTTGTGTGAAGGTTGTGTGTGAGGCTAAGGGATTCCCTTCACAACGAGTAATAGGAGCCAGCAAGGATTCAAAATCGGCGTACACAACAAAAGGACAACGCTGCTGGTGGTGAGCATTTTTAAATTTAATGAATTAATTTTCCTCAGTGGGCATAACAACACGTACCGGGTCCTTGCATGCACAATCTAATAGATGTATCGCTAATAACTCTTGAGATGAAAAATAATTCAAACACCTTATACAAATATGTCGTTTATGATCATTTTTACTTAACTGGGAGGAAATGAGTCGGGACATGTCTTTGATCCAGACGTAGTGATAATTATCACGTTCGGAGAAGAGCAGCATGTTAACATGCAACTCTCGTTCACCTGCAAATTTTGAGAAATGGAGGGGGCCTACTACTGTATGCTTGTTCTGCTCATCTGACTTGCTTTTCTTCTCCAGGCCATAAACATGGACCGATATTGCGGTATTCTGAGCCTCAAACTTTGGTATGTCCTGGATTCTTAAAGGGAACTCTATTCCGTCAAAGTTATACAGTCTCTTAATATCTTTGACTTTGTAACTGCTGGGACGCTCGGGATGATGTTTGTAATTGTAATTTCTCTCGCAAGCCAGGACTGACCATGCAAAACACGCATTATCATAGTTATTTTGAACATTAATGCACGCCTGCTTTTTCTCAATATCTATAGGGAGTTTAATATAACTAGACCCTCCATTCATTGGATCATAGATGTCGAGGTGTGGTATACTGCTGAGCGCTTTAGCGGATCCACGTACTTCCATCTCGGAAAATCGGGCCATAATAGCGCTCAAGGTGGATTCTCTATACCACTCAGCAATCGATGTGCTCCGAGAAATAACGCCATTGTCACCCCATATATAATGCAGAGTAGCCGTCTCCGCGCCACCTTGATGTTTAGGGGGGTGACTCAGTTCACAGCATAACACAGCACTGCATTTAAAGGCGTTAAATTCCGGATCTTCTAAGAGTTTGAGGAGCTCGGTCTCCAAGACGGGAAGGCACGCCTCCAAAAACCTTACAGGATCGCGATACCTCCCACCTGGATTCTCAATTCTGGTGAAAGAGATTCGCCCCTCAAACGCTCTAGCAACTGCTGAGTATTCTAAGGGAGTCATTGCGCCGTTATTCTGATCGACTTCGTTATCGATAGGACGGGTGAGAGAACTACCGCTAGCCATAAGGAAATTACTATTATTACTGTTGCTACAACTAGGAGTCCACCCGATAGATGAATGGGTTGGTGATGGGTGATCGTAATCATCATCATCATTTGCGGGGAGAGGTATACATCTCGGAACGCGTACCTTGCGTGGGCGGCGGCGGTGAGCTGCTGCTTCTAGAGGAGGAGGGGGTGACAGCCGGTTTGAAGGGCCAGGCTGTGGCGATGGCGGACGGGCTGCGCAGCCAAACGGTTGCGACAGCGCTGGGGGAGGAGCTGGTGCGTGTTCTGCATCCGCCTCCCGCGAAGCCCTTATAGCGGCTACGCAAGGTGAGGCGTGTCTTTGCGGTTCGGTGCGCCCGAGTCCCGCCCCCGCAACCACCGCTCTAGGAACACGGCCTACGCCGTGTGATATACCTGTAAGATAAATAAGGAAAAAAATTAATTTAGTGATTTATATTTAAAAGAGCGATACATAATAACAATAAGAGTAGATAATGGTGGTTATGTGAAGGGATGTTAATGTTCAAAATTATTCACCTTCTCCGCTCTGACTCCATGGTTTGAGCAACTCATTGCCAAAATCAAGTAGATCCTCAAACCACTCAGGTAGGTTGATATCCTCCTCAAACGGGTCAGGCAGGTTGGTCTCCTCCTCCTCTAAAGACTGAGTGTCCTGTGTGGCAGACGCCGTTTGAACGCTACCGTCGCTTCCTTGAATGTTTTGGGTGGTTGAACCGAATTCTGAATTAGGCGCATCTACAAAGAAAAGACCGGCTTATGAGGACTAAATGCATACAATCAGGAAATGGGTATATATTAGATGAAATTATTTAAGTTTAAGAAGTGTGATTGTATTATAAATGTACTTACATTCGAGCTGCGCTTGAGCTCTTTCCATCTCGATCTGGTTGTCTAGATTAACCAAGATTTGCTGGAAGAAATCTAGAAAGATGGAGAAGACTGAATATAATATCGCATAAGGAAAGGGAAGTGTGCTTTCAGTTAAGTGATAGAGAAATAAGCGGACCAGCAAATTTAAAAAAAAGGAACGAGAGCAGTACAAAACAAATGTAACAGTTAAAATAAAAGATTCAGACACCTAAGTTAGAGGTAAAAAAGGCGTGGATAAGCAATTTTTATAGAGAGAGAGATTCAAAAGGGTAAAAAACGTAAGCAGGAACACACACAGACCAAGTGGAGGAGCGATCTTTATAGAGAGCATTATAAAGATATGTAGCACTCATACACAGAGTTAAAGGGTGTAGATATCAGATTTTTTTTTTCTTTATTTTATTTCAATTCCCCATCGGGGCGGGCTGGCAGCAGCATATAGATATCAGAATTCTGAAAATGTACTTACCAGGGAATGGAACTTCGTCCACATGAGCACGTTTGCTGCTGCTGCTGTCACTGGCGGTTCGTGATCGTTTCATTTTTACACGTTTAATTACGAATACGTGACAAGTATTGGATGAATGAAGTATACGAGCAGTGTGAGAGTGAGGTAGGTCGGGCATTGATTTATATAGGTCCTGCCTAGCGCGTGTATGTATGCGCGGGGTTGCGACATAGAGAGAGATGGCGCTAACTCTCTCTCTATGTCACAACCCCGCGCCGGTAATAACGACTAGAGAGTCAACACTTGCCGGATACACTGCGTGCGACCTTGTTGCTGTCTACTAACGATGCTTTGGAATGGACTCTCTCTATGTCACAAACCGCTACGGTAATAACGAGTAGAGAGGCAACACATGCCGGATACATTGCGTGCGTAGAGAGAGATGGCGCTAACTCTCTCTCTCTCTATGTCACAACCCGCTACGGTAATAACGACTAGAGAGGCAACACATGCCGGATACATTGCGTGCGACCTTGTCGACTAACGATGTTTTGGAAAAACATGTTATGAAAACATTTCATGTCTAGCGCGTATACGTAGGTGGGGGGAGGGGGGTGGGGGTTGGTGACGGTATTTTGGAATGGTGCCGGCCGTGTCCCAATACTTACGGCAACCAGCGACACTAATAGGAATCAGACTGATGAACTCATCAGAGAAAATCATCGGATAACTCAGGCATTGTGTTAAATGTGCCACATCACGACAGCGTTTACAGGCCATTGCTTCAGAACTGCGGTGCAGTGAGCTGTGTGCATGGTTGGTGCTTCGAATACTCTCTCCTGATATGAAGCAGTTCTTTTAGCGTATTGAGCTTGAGTGTGGTGGGTTCCTTAAGAACATTGTGGCAGGTGATGAAAGTTGTGATCACGATTTTCACGCAAAGTAGCACTTTACTGACGCCGATACAATCAACACTATGCAGGGCTTGCATTCTTCTATGGATGTCTAGTTACATTTTCTGAGGTTAGTAATTCGATTTCAACACACTGTTTCTCACTCTCCGACATAGCTACGTTACACACCACCGAGTTACACGCAACAATTCGGAGGCCACTAGCGCCAGTGGGGTTGTAACTTGCGTCAGCACAGCAGAAAAGCCGACTGAGTGATATGAATGGCATGTAGTACCTCGACCATTATAGAGAACAGATTTTTAAAAAATCGGAAGCACAGGCGTTCAGAGCGCCCTTGTGCTTTCCTTACCGCGGCACGACTTTGGCCCTTCTTCAAGTTCATGTGTTTTCTATTTATAAAGTGATCAAATTACTTCATTTTGTAAGTGGTCTATTGAGTCTTTGCCTGTGTACAGCTAGTTAAATTCTCCAAATTGCTCCTTATTTTGTAGGAGATTAGGATGAGCCCGATTAATGTCCCTAATTCCCAAGATATATGAAATTATGGAGTTTAGCGTAGGTCGAAACCCTGTTAAGTGCTTTGTATCGCTGACTGTTCATAAGGAAGGATCTCACACCCTGAATTAATATTATAATTACTGCCAGTATAAGGTTAGGAGTACAATACAATTCAGACAATCATGCCGGCTGGGATGGTCGAGCAGTTCTAGGCGCTACAGTCTGGAACCGCGCGACCGCTACGGTGGCAGGTTCGAATCCTACCTCGGGCATGGATGTGTGTGATGTCCTTAGGTTAGTTAGGTTTAGGTAGTTCTAAGTTCTAGGGGACTGATGACCTCAGCAGTTATGTCCCATAGTGCTCAGAGCCATTTGAGCCAGAGAACCATAATTAGAGAATCTACGGTGAGAGGTCGATACTATTTATAAAATTAATTTTCTGCTTTGCCTTATCCCGTATCTTTACAGAGTCGACATCTTAATCTGGATCCGGCAGTTTTGGTGGAAGTGGATGACCAGATCCCGTCACAACCTCATTTCCTCTGGGAGTCTTCGTACCCCAGCTGTTTGTGTGTAATGTTATGAGATGTGAAAGTATGAGCACATTGTAGAAGAAAAGTTTGGGGGTTGTGTAACTAACGTAGGACATGGTTACTAGCCAATTATTCATCTGGTCAGACGTGAGAAACCTACAAAAAACTACATTCAGGCTGGCTGGTACACTGGCACTCGTCGTTAATCCATCAGGTTAATTAGATTAGCGGTCGGCCCGCCTCTCTGGATCCGGCATCTAATTACAGTAAATGATCATACTTTAGCTATTAAGAGAATTCTTAATTTATGAATGATAACTTCATAATGAAAGGATAAATAATAATCTGTGATAGTATACAATCAACTGTGTCAATGTTTTAAATGTTCCTGCCTATCCTAACGAGACCAGACAAACGCCGCTATCATCACGCAAGAGAATGCATAATTCCCGTTACCCAGTGTTTGTAACTGAACGATAATAAGTCATGAAATCTCTGTTTGGCCATAACGGCAGGAGACACCGGCTGGTACGTCCTTCTCAATGTCAATAAAGTTTACCAACAATCGTACACTTTAAGATATTTTATTTTATTCTGAAAACAACAGGTTTCGGCAATTTCTTTTGCCATCTTCATCCCCATGCCAGAATTAATTGCCGAAACTGGTTGCTTTCAGATTAAGATAAAATATCTTCAAGTGTACGACTGTTGGTAAACTTTATTGACATTGAGAAGGACGTACCAGCCGGTGACTCCTGGCCGTTATGGCACATTGAGTTTTCATGATTTGTTGTCGTTCAGTTAGGAACACTGGGTAACGGGTATTATGCTTTCTCTTGTGCGATGATTGGGGCATTTGGTAAAGTTTATTGACATTGAATCATGAAATCTGTCTTCAAATATTTGTAAGTCCACTCACCAGTGGCAATAGTTACTTCCATAAATTTAAACTGCTAAACTCTGCATTCACTTGCAAAACGCATCTTTTACAAAACTAATGGTCAAGGCGCTGTTCAGATGCTGTCTACACCTTCCCTCCGCAGTAGTAACTCAAGTAGTGACCTCTAGAGTGGAGGACGGTGCAAGTATAAGTCGGCCCAGCGCGTGTCTCACAGCTTGGTCCGTATAAGACATAGGCTAGCCCGCCTGGCCAAGCTTGGTGCAGCCTGTCGCGCCAGACAGGGGGCCACTACAGCCAGCCAGCCATATAAGTCCGTTGGCTCAATAACACACTGATATCACCGACAGCAAAGCGAGTGGTCTACTTCGGTTTGTTGGGAAAATATTGGGAAAGTGTGAGTCATCTGTAAAGGTGAGAGGCAGAGAAGCAGCAACAGCAGTATGGGTCGGTCGGGAGCTCTCATTGACTTCGAAAGTGGATTATTGAATGGTTTTCATCTGCGTAAGAAGTCCATAAGCCTTCTAACGCTGCCCAAGTGGACCGTTGGTGATGCAGTTGTGAAGTGAAGAGGTTATGTAACAAGTGCACCTAACCCGCGAACAGGCAGATCTCACTTACTTACTGACAGGTACCGTCCAGTATTGCGAAGAGGACTTCTAGAAAAATGTATGAAATCACTGAGAAGATGTTACTTAAAATCCGTCGTGAATGCAAATTTTTATTCATATAACCGGTTTCAGTTCATTCAGAACCATCTTCAGATCTGATATTTCAGGTACAGGAGTAACCCGTCCAAATCCAGCAACTTTCACATGCTACGTCACTGAGAGGAGTCACTCGTGAATTTCAAAATGCTACCAACAGTCCGGCTAGCTCAATGACTGTGGGTAGGAACTTGAAAATATCGGGTGCAATACTCAAGTAGGTCATCGTAACCCACACATTCGTATAGTGAATGCTAAGCAACACTTCAGGTGATGTAAAGAGCGACGCCACTGGACAGTGAATGACTGGAAACGAATGATTTGGAGGGAGAGTGATGAGTAACATTGTGCCCTAGCCAATACGATGGAAGTATTTGAGTTCAGCGAATGTCTAGAGAACTGTACCTGCCACCACGTGTACTGGCAACAATGAAGTACAAGGGAGGTGTTAGTGGATTTTTGTAGTTATTACAGTGTGGTATGGTTATTGCGCGTAAGAAACCGCTAAATGTAAAGGATCTGATAACATTTTACAGTATTGTGCTGCATAAAACAGAGAAACAGTTTCGTGGTGATGGTTACGTCAGCATGACGATGTTCCAAGTCATAAATATATTTATGGCAATGTCTGGTGGACAGTAAAATTCCTGGAATGGAGAGTCCTGGGCGAGGACCCGACCTGAATCCAATAGAACGCCTTTGGAATGAGATACAACGTCGACTTCCCTCCAGACTCCAGTGTCGAACATCAATACCACCTCTGGTTTCGGTTCTTGTGGAAGGATAGTCTGCAGTTCCCACACAGACATTCTTACACCTCATTGATAGTGTCACTAGCAGAATGCCTGCCGTAATAGAGGCTAAGTGTGGACAAATTACTTATTAATGTCTACTAATATTTGTTTGAATACTTTTGATCAGAAGGAGTACACCGTGATTACCAAAGATTCCATTATGCAATAATGCCTTACACAGTGTCCTCAGTTCAGCAGTTGTATGATTTACGCTATTTGGATGGCGACATGTGTAACTGAAAGGTTCAAGTGGGTGTAGGTTGCAGCAGGTATGTTGAGTTGAGCAGGTTCTCACAGGATAGACCAGCATTAGAAACCAGACTACACCCACAACAGCACCAATTAGAAGAATTTAATCCAACTAAAAATATTCTGTGATTGCTATTACTGGAATAAACTCTTCTAATGACATGAAGGTATCTGTGTAGAGTCCATAACTAGCTGGAAATGAAACAAAAGGCTGAAACGGCAGTGCAGTGACGGATGCAAGCTCGTAGCTGTTGCAAACATCCTCCGGATAGTGTACTGATATTACAAAGGAGGATAGATACAGGACTCTGCTGACACAGTCAGAATGTAACGCAGCAGGAACGGCTTTCTGACCCGGCGAGCTACCTGCCAGTACGGCTGGAGAAGTGACGGACCGGTGGCGCATTCCTGGAGGAAGGCACTCAGCTATGCAGTCACGCGAGTCAGCCAGTGCGGTGCGTTATCTTGTGCGAACGCGGTCGCATGACAGGGCGTGGGCTAGCTGAAGCAGACACCGCGAAAGACCCTG
The DNA here is from genome assembly GCF_021461385.2 of Schistocerca piceifrons. NCBI lineage: Eukaryota > Metazoa > Arthropoda > Insecta > Orthoptera > Acrididae > Schistocerca > Schistocerca piceifrons. Next base: position 641,738,356 of record NC_060142.1, read on the forward strand.
GTGGTGCTTTTAGACACAACACTCCACGCGGAAATCACTAGCGACAGACCACGAGTAGTAGCCGATACTAGGATTAATCCAAAGTCTGGTATAGGTGAGCATTCCCAGCTGTGCCACTGAAATAATTTCATTTGATTTTGTATATGATTTATTATATTTTAGGCTAAAATGTATAAAAAGAAATTAATTTGTTAATACTTTGTATGTATAGTTAAAATTACTCTTCTCTTACAAATATTTGAAATTGAAGGGCTCGGAGAGATATAGTCATAAGCCACAACTTTCACGAAATTGAGTTTTTCATGTTGTGGCATTCTTAACAATGTCTTCTTCACAATGTGTTGAAAAAGTTCCGTGCTACTGCAAAAGATGGCAAGCTATGACGGAGTGCAGTTCTATACTGTGCCATCTGGTGGTAGTTTCAGAAGATACATAGTCACAAGCCACGGCAAAATGACAGGTGGGTCAGGAACGTCTGAAGCGTCTTTGGGTCTTCAACGCATATTTGACACAGACAGTAGTGGAAGTGAAAAGCTTTACCCTTTGGATCCTCACAGTGATGAATCTTGGCACCCATGGACCAGTAGTTCCAGCTCAGATGATGTTTCGGGAAGTATAGAAAACCGTTTATTTCTGGTGATTAATTTCCTGTGGCTTGTGACTTTGTTTCTTTCAACATTGCCAACGAATTTGACAGCCATCCTGTGTGTTAATGATGAAACTTGATGGGCACATTTATATTACTACTTAATGGTGCAATAATGTAGTTTCAAAAGCAAAACATGGGTAAAAAATATATTCCCATGTGATTTTAGCGAAATTTAATGTTTTGTGTGGCTTACGACTATATCTCACGCAAATTCTTAGACTATTTTGTTCTTCATATTATAGCCTGAAATAAGTAGAACAAATGAAGAATCACCCGAAAATCCAAAGCCTTCGCGGAAAAGAAAGCGAAATATTGATCAGTATAAGAAAAACAAAGCAAAACGTCGACAAAATGCTGGTCAGCAGTATAAGTCCTAAGAAACCCACAAGACTGCTACTATAGGAAGTCCCTGTACTTGTTTAAGTAAATGCTTCACAAAACTGCTTGGAGAGGTAGAAAACTTTTTCATTCATTTTGGGACATAGGAAACTTTAATGCCCAGAATACTTACCTGATGATCTGTATGAAAATGGAACCGAAAAAGCGGAGGTTTGTTCACTATTTAAACACAAATGGTTTAATATTTTGTATATTTATTTCATTTTTTATATTTTTCACAATTTCTTTCAAAGCTATCCATAAAAGACTTCCAAGGAAATATCATCCAGGGATGTTACATTTTCTTATAATGTGAGGGTATACGGAATAGAAGTCATGATGAGCAAGGAAGCTTTCCTAGAGGTTCATGGCTTACGGATACATGCACGAAGAGTGAGGAATTTGCAACATCAAATGAAATAGGGATTTGCAGTGCCAAAAGAAGATGGAAGAGGTTTGTATGTTACTCTGTGCTACAAGTTAGGGATGTACTCAAACTGAGTGCTATACAAATATTTCTATTAGGAAGACAATATAAGCTCATATTTTTTTTCTTTCAGGAAAACATGGAAACTACCCAAATAAATTTCAAGATGAAGCTGTACAAAGTGTTAGAGAATTTCTCAACGCCATCACGAAATGTAAGTCATTACAGTAGGCAACAGAACCCCAATAAAATGTATTTCGATTGTGATCTCACAATTGTTTCCTTATTTCGACATAAATACTGAGAATACTGCATGGAAAAGCAGGTTCCTGCAGCATCTCAAAGTAAATTCAGAGAAATTTTCGTATCTGAATTTAACATAGGTTTCAAACTACCAAAAAGTGACACCTGTTCAAAACGTGATGGATTTCTAATTGCAATAAATAACCCAGAATTATGTGCAGCAAAAGTCACAGAAAAGAAACAACAATATGAACTGCATCTCAAAAAGGCTGACAGAGGACAAAATATGATTGCGTCTTTAACTGCTCTGGCTAAAGAAAATTCGAAAGAGCATCATGTGATAGCAATGGACATGCAGCAAACGTTCCCCAGACCTAAACTAACAGTTAGTCCAGAATTTTGCAAGAGGAAAATATGGACATACAACTATGGTATCCACGACTGTGGATCAAATAAGGGTTATATGTTTCTGTGGAGCGAGAAGGATGGAGAACGGGGTTCAGATGAGGCTGGGAGCTGCTTATTGAAGAACTTGGAGATAACTAACCCCCAGACAAAACATCTCCACATAATCACAGTCAACTGCAAGGGTCAGGCAAAGAATTGGACTATTATTGCTTTGGAAACGTCCCTTGTTGCTGCCAAAAGATTTGATTCTGTCCAGCATTACCTCCCTGTGGTAGACCACACCATGCTACCTTGCGATCGTGATTTTGGTCGCATTGAACGATATGCAAGAAACATACATCCAATGGTGTACACTCCAAATGAATGGACAGAAGTAATAAAATCTGTGAGTCCAAAACATTTCTTTGTAACCAAAATGGAAAGAGAAAACTTCAGAAGATTGGATAGCCGGAAGACATTGATCTCAAAACGTACAGAATCTACGTCTGGAGATCCCCACCATTTCAGTGAAGCTACTCAAATTAAGTTTGAGTCTGAAGATCCCTTCAAGCTAAGTGTAAAGCACTCTTATTCAGACATAGGAGCTTTCATGTCAGTGGATATTCGTGTCAAAAAGAAAGGAAGGCTAGTTGAACCAAACCCGTATTAGGTGTCAATAAAGTACAGAAAGCCACTACCAATTAACCAGAAAAAATTTGATGATGTACTGTCTCTTATGGCATACATACCTGCAGCAAATCAAGATTCCTTTCGGTCATGTACTGGAAATAACGTGTACAATGATGAGGTAGAGGAACTTCCTTGATGTAACTGTATCAATGAAAAAGTAATTTATACATCTCAGATACCTAATATGTATATATTAATGTGTAAAAATTATATATTCTGCTTGCTGTGTAAGAGTAGTTAAAATAAATCTTACAAATTCATACTTCATGATTTAAACAATTTCTTGGGAGATATAGTCATAAGCCACCATTGACTACATCTTAATTAGAATCATTCTAAAATTAATATTTTATAGCCTGCAGAGAGTTGACTATTTAACAACATGCTTCGAAAGTGTTAAGCAAGTGTTTGCAGTAGAAATAAGGTTTCTATTTTTTACTAAACATTTTCAGACCTCGTGGAACTTTAAAGTCGCTGTACCTCAAAACTAGTTCCATGTGGCTGATGACTATATCTCTCCGACCCCTTCAATTACGAAATCGGTGGTATACTTAAAGTTCATATTATTAGTTGCACAATCTAACGCGAATTATTAAATTTATTTCCAGTTTAATTTATAAGATAATGTTATGTCTTTGGTGATGATTCTTCTTTTGTCAGTAAAGTTTGTAAGCTCTTTTGCTTTGTAAACTCTCTGGAATATTATGAGTACTGCAGAATGTAGGTGGTAGTGGGTATGGTATGCCTCTGATAGAAACAGATGTGTTTACACGACTGACACTAACAGTGTAATTTGCAATATGAAGTGGAAATTGTAAATACGGTGTGATATTTAATAATGTGACAAAGAATAAAATTGAATAAATATACAGTCAAATCTTCATCAGTCATTCAGTCATCAGGAACCCTCCGTGTTAAATCAAACATTCAGCCGCAAGAATGTACTCCTAGACGCAAGCCTTCGAGCGAACAAGAAGAGAAAATGAAGGTAAGTAAAAAGTTTTTCTTTTGTATATCTTGCACCTCTCGAAGCTTTTGAAAATAATGAAGGGACTAAGAAAAATTTAACGGTCATGTGTGGGAGGGTAAGATTATACCGCCCTGAAACGTCCTGTGTGACGCTCCCATCCTCATAGTTTCAGTAGTTTCTACTCGACAGTAAAAGGCGCCTCATTATCAAAAATATGCCATAACAGAACTTGCAACTCGCATGTGAATGGAAGTACATATTTTCATCGGTCGTTTGGAACATTTACGAACTACCATAGACGTGCAAATAAAAGTAATGTTTCTTACTCATGCAAACCCTCCCTACTTCCTCTTTTTAATTCCCACACAGAATTTCCGTATTTCACACCAGTTTTAGATTGTTGGCGATTTTCTAAATGAACCGTTGTCTTAATCAATGAACTTACGAATGTGCACATTTGACAGGTATATTAGACGTAGAAAAATAGAAATATCGCACAGTGCTGTCACCGTATTTAGTGTACTACTGTTCGTTTTTTAGTGAATATTTAGATACCACCAGAATGTCAAACATGCTTCTGATGTCAAAACTATTTGAGTTTAAAATTCGTTGCATTCATTGCCTATTGTCTTGCACGCTTTCTTTCACTTGAGTTACCTTCTGTAGAAAAATCTCTATGCATTATCGCACAATAACATTTTATACAAGTTAACTCAGCTAAAAAGTAAAAGCAACAACCATCTTCTGTTAATAAAGTTATTTATTAGGAACAAATAGTGTCGTTACTGGTTTAGAACCGATAGAGTTGTCATCAGACAGCTCTATGCGTTTAAAATGAAATTCATTTTACGATAAATTGTTACGTGTTATTTATGTTACATGCCTCTACCATTTGATAATGCTGTTGACTGCTGTGGGAGAAGTTCGTATTTCGCCGCATTATGCGTAAGCGAAATGTGAATTATTAGTCAAACTCAGCCAACAGTGCTATGCAAAGACAACGTTTTTCATGGCAACGGCAAGGAAATCCTTTCTGGAGAAGAGAAATTTGTTAACATCGAGTACAGATTTGTCAGGAACTCGTTTCTGAAAGTATTTGTATGGAGTGTAGTTCTGTATGGAAGTGAAACATGAACGATAAATAGTTTGGAGAAGAAGAGAATTGAAGCTTTCTAAATGTGGTGTTACAGACGAATGCGGGAGATTAGATGTGTATATCTGGCTAGAAGAAAGGATCGGCTGACAGACATGTTCTGAGGCATCAAGAGATCGCCAATTTAGTATTGGAGGGCAGCGAGGAGGGTAAATATCGTGTAGGGAGACCAAGAGGTGAATACTCTAAGCAGATTCAGAAGGATGTAGGTTGCAGTAGGTACTTGGAGATGAAGAAGCTTGTACAGGACAGAGTAGCATTGAGAGCTTCATCAAACCAGTCTCCGGACTGAAGAGCACAACAACAACAACGACAATAGATGATAAAAAAACTGTAAAATGTCTTAGACAACATAACTGTTGAAACTTCCTGACAGATTAAAACTGTGTGCCGGACCGAGACTCGAAATCAGGACCTCGTGCTTGGGTAGCTCAGTTGGTAGAGCACTTGCCCGTGAAATGCAAAGGTCCCAATTTCGAGTCTCGGTCCGGCACACAGTTTTAATCTGTCAGGAAGTTTCATATCAGCGCACACTCCGCTGCAGAGTGAAAATCTCATTCTTCAACACACCTGCTATGTGATAAAAGTGGCAATAGTATCTAAATAATGAAAAGTGTGATGTCATCTACATTGGTACTAAAATGAATCCATCAAATATCGAGAAGACGATTAATCACTCAAGTACAAAGCCTGTCAATTCAGCTAAATGTTTATGGATTACAATTGCAAATAACTTAAAACTGGAATGGTCACACAGATAATGTAGAGGGGAAAGCAAACCAAACACCACGATTTACTGGCAGAATACTTAGAAGATGCAACAGACTACTAAGGAGACTGGTTTCACTACATTTGTCTGCCCTCTTCTGGAGTGTTTCTGTGCAGTATTGTATCCGCGTCAGATACGATTGACAGAGGACATTGAAAAGGTTCAAAGAAGGGCAGTTCGTTTTGTATTATGGAAAAATAGAGAAGAGATTCCCACGGAAATAAAATTGCAGATTGGGGTGGCAATCATTAAATGAAGGCATTTTTCATTGCGCCTTTATCTTCTCAAGAAATTTCAATCACCAACATTTTCTCAAAATGTGAATATATTGTGTTGCCGGTCACGCACACGCACATAGGAATGATTGATTATCATAATAGAAAAAGAGAAATTAGAGCTCACACGGAAAGATTTAAGTGCTGATTCTTCCTGAGCGCTTTTCGAAGTTGGAGCGGTAGAGAAATAGGTTGCAGGTGGTCAGTGGAGCCTCAGTCAGGCATTCAGTTGTGAACTGCGGAGTAATCATGTAGATGGAGATGGAGATGTTTCGAGCACTTAAAGAGAATAAGAAACATGAGGATTCCCAAGAAGATAAATGAAATGGAGATGGAAAAGAAGCGATTTAGTGGAAGACCATCAGATAGTTGGCTGAAAGGTGTGGATGAATGTGTTCACGAAAGAGGCGAGGACTGGACCAGAGAAAACACAGAAAGATGGTGGGAAAGCAGGTGTAGATGACGATGATTATGTTTCAAACTATTCAAGAAGATGATGATGATGAGGTTGATGATGATGATGACAATGAAATAAAAATATCAGCACTTACACCTGTTACACCCTGTATAGGGTCAGGTGGTTGCCGTTTTTACATTACTGTCAGAATTAACCGGTATTTTCACAGAGCTACGGTTTTACTATATCAGTTTCCATAAATTAAAATTAAGATATTTATGATCGAAAAGCAGAATCGTCATATGTTTTCAAGTTTTAAATGTTGAAACGGCTGAGAAGCGTTAGTGCGACCGTCGTCCGCCTATTGATAGCTTTGGTGTACCCACATTTCCTGAAGCTGTATTAGGTAAAATGGAACTTCAATACGGTTGTATTAATATTGCAACGCCTCACCTGGCGAAAGTGGTCATCCTGAAGAACTAGTTACTCACGCGCCACCTCTGTCCAGCTGAGACTGGAAGTCAGCTGTCAAAAGGCTCAGAAGCCCAGTACCTGCTCTGCTGCTCGCTCGTCCAGAGAACACGTCTACCAGGCCCTGTCTCGTCAAGTGATGGCCGAAACGGGTTGTTACTACAGAAATTTATGCAACTCTGGGGCACGTATATGAACACTTTGCCCAATTTATGACTTTTTAAAATAATCCCACTGAATCTTTAGCCACACTAAAATCTTGCTGAAAGTTTGTAAACAGAAAGATAGACAGGTTCCTTAAAACAGACAATTACAATAAATACATAAAACATAAATTTACTGATTTATCTTATTTTCCAGATTATGATGCAGTTAACGAAGAAACAGAGCGTCCCACTGATGAAACAGAAAGTCTGAAGTTCATTGAAAGAGGTAGCAACACAATTTTTCGTGTTCAGTGGTCCAATAAAGACGTTTGCCACTCATAGCCTGGCGGATTCGGTCTTGCAGAATTTACGACGGTTGTAGTTTACATTGGGCTCTTCGTTAGCCATCTAAGGAGGTACAGTGAGAGGAATGTTGCAATATTATGAAAAAGATGGTTGCTACTCACCATAAAGCGGAGATACCGAGCCGCAGATAGGCATAACAAAAGAACTGTCAGAAAGTGAGTTTTCGGCCAAGAAGGTCTTCGTCGGAAATAGACAACATGCACACACGCACTCACGTAAATGCAGCTCACACGCACGACCACGATCTCTGGTTGCTGTGGTCAGACGGTGGGCAGCAGTACGTAATGGGAGAAGCAACCCGGTGGTGGCTGTGAGGAGGAGTCTGGGGTGGGGAGGGGGGGGGGGGGAGGGATAGCAGGGTAGGGGTGGGGGAATGTAAAGTGCTGCTTGTGGTGGCATACAGGGATGACGTAGGCATACAGAGCGCTATGTGGAGTCGAGAAGTGAGCTTAGACAGAAGACTGGGGTAGCAGAAAAGAAGTAAAAAGACTGTGGGTGCATTCGTGGAGAAGAGGGCTGGTGTTGGTGAGCAGGATCCAGACGGCACAGGCTGTCAAACAGTCATCGAAATGAACAATATCGTATTGGGTGGCGTACTCAACAATGGGGTGGTCCAGATGTTTCTTGGCCTATTTTGTCGGCAGCCTTTCTACATCTACATCTACATGGTTACTCTGTAATTCGCTGTAATTCACTCTGTAATACTCTGTAAAGTGCCTGACAGAGGGTTCATCGAACTATTTTCATACTACTTCTCTAGCATTCTTTTCTAGAATGGCGCTTGGGGAAGAGGAACACCTAAATTTTCCCGTTCGAGCTCTGATTTCTCTTATTTTATTATGATGATCATTTCTCCCTACGTAGGTGGGTGTCAACAAAATATTTCCGCATTCGGAAGAGAAAGTTGATGATTGAAATTTCGTAAATAGATCTCGCCCCAATGAAAACCGCCTTTGTTTCAGTGACTGCCACCCCAACTCGCATATCTTATCAGTGACACTCTCACCCCTATTGCACGATAACACGAAACGAGCTGCCCTGTTTTGCACTTTTTCGATGTCCTCCGTCAGTCCCACCTGGTAAGGATCCCACACCAGGCAGCAGTATTGCAGCAGAGGGTGGAAAAGTGAAATATAGGTTGTCTCGTAAGTCATGTAGAGAGAGAGCTTGTTGGTCGTCATGCCCATGTAGAATGCAGCACAGTGGTTGCAGCTTGGCTTCTAGAGCACATGACTAGTTTCACACATTGTCCTGCCTTTGATGTGATAGGTTATGCTTGTGACCAAACTGCAGTGGTTGATAGTGGAAGGATGTATGGGATAGGTCTTGCACCTGGGTGTGAGTTCAAATGGTTCAAATGGCTCTGAGCACTATGGGACTTAACATCTGAGGTCATCAGTCCCCTAGAATTTAGAACTACTTAAACCTAACTAACCTAATGACATCACACACATTCATGCCCGCGGCAGGATTCGAACCTGCGACCGTAGCGGTCGCGCGGATCCAGACTGAACCGCCTAGAACCGCTCGGCCACATTCGCCGGCTGTGTGTGTGTGTGTGTGCGTGTTGTCTGTTTCCGTCAAAGGCCTTGTCGGCGAAAAGCTCACTTTCTGAAAGTCTTTTTGTTGTGCCTATCTGCGACTCACCATCTTCGCTATATGGTGAGTGGCAACTATACTTTACATAATACTATGTTCTATTGAAATATTTTTGCTCACAGGTGAAACGTGTTTCGAATATTAAGATTAATTCTGTGCTTTATCTTGGTACACCTATGCATCAGCATTGTAGCAAGGTCAGTGAAGTTAACATAACAAAGGGTTGACCTGTAGGATAAGACATTGACGTGTAGTATGTTATAGCGTTGACTATTTTACACCATTCCTTCAGGTCATTCCACTTACTTAGCTCCCAGATGCCTGGATGTCCCTGTTATGTGTATTTAAATTACATAAATGTTATGGTTCAGTGCCATCAGTTGACACCAATGTGACACACCTTGTCACACTGTGAAATCGGTTGCTCTAGTTTGTAAATGTGGCTCATTCATTGATTCCTCATCATTTCCTTGGGCCGTTGTCCCACTCCAACGCGGGGTCGGCCCTGTTGTTACGGATTTGACAATGTTAGTGGCGGAGGGTGGCCAGATTCCCTTCCTGTCACCACCCCGAGTCCCCCAGGATGGAAGTAGTTTATCCCAGCTGTCTGTGTCTCGTGTAAGTCATGAAACAGTGCAAACGTGATCAAATGTCTGCGGGTCGTGTAATGGAGGCAGGACGTGGGGACAGGCCCGGTATTCACCTTGTGAGATGTGGAACATAGCCTAAACACCACATCCAGGCTGGTCGGCACACCTGCTCTCGTCGGTGAGCCGCCGGGTGAATTCGATGCGGGGCCAGCGAGCCTACGCGAGTCCAGGAAGCAGCGCATTAGCGCTATCGGATAACCTAGCGGGTGTAAATGTGTTTATTTTATATTTAGTAAACGGACATGACGTGTATAACACCGTAGTCAGTTTTTGAGGTTAGCTGTTTTGTGGCAGAAGTACAGGCGCTCCCCGTGAGTCGGGCCTAGGAAGTCGACGCCCCAGCCACCTGTTATGGCTCCATCATCTTCCCCACAAGGGAGTTGCAACGAGCCGCAATTCCCGCTAGTATACACTTGGCACAGTATTCACTACTCAATAGGCTGGCACAAAACGGTAGACGCTTTCATACCAAAATACAATAACAATTATTTACGTTAATAATTGACCACTTTGAACAACCAAAGAATCTGATTCTGTTACGAACTTTTTCTACTATCTTTATCATAATGTAATGACGACTAAACATTTCTCAAGTACAATCACAGAGAAATGTGGCTAAGCCTGATGAAGTGAAAGGCCTCACACAGGTCACTATGTTTCAGATTAACACAGGAAGAGCTTCTCGAATTAATTTTTTGCTAAGAAGTCTTGTATGAAAGCTTCATTTTTTTTTGTTAACGTAGATATTTCTGTGGTGAGAAAGGTGTTCGGGTTACGTTAGCGCAGGGGAATTACGCATATTCGTCATTAATGATGTACCTGGTAAAGGAACTGGTGTTTTCCTGTTGCTGATGCTACCATTACGGGTGATGGAGTAACTGCTACAGAAGCTGTTCTGACGAGACTTTAAGTGATCCTTCGCTAGCGTCTACCTGCTGGTTATAGCACAAAAACAATTACAACTCCTCGCTTAGTTGTTCGTATTTAACGCTAACTTATTACTTTATCAGATATTGAGGCTATATTTTTGAAGCGTAGTCCGGAAAAAATGTGGTTTGTAGAATCCAGTGAAATTTTTTTAAGTGCGTTATCTGAAAATTACCTTGAGCGGTTGTAAGTAGGCTGTTTATGTTTTCTCTATGTAAGTAGGCTGTTTATGTTTTCTTATTGGCAACGTTACGTAGCGCTCAATATGAAAATCACTGGCTGTGCTGTGTGCAGTCTGTGGCTAGTTTGCATTGTTGTCTGCCATTGTAGTGTTGGGCAGCGGCAGCTGGATGTGAACAGCGCGTAGCTTTGTGCAGTTGGAGGTGAGTCGCCAGCAGTGGTGGATGTGGGGAGAGAGATGGCGGAGTTTCGAAATTTGTCATGAACTGCTATATTTATATATGATGATATCAAGGTAAATACATTGTTTGTTCTCTATTAATATCTTTCATTTGCTAACTATCCCTATCAGTAGTTAGTGCCTTCCATAGTTTGAATCTTTTATTTAGCTGGCAGTAGTGGCGCTCGCTGTATTGCAGTAGCTTGAGCAGCGAAGATTTTTGTGAGGTAAGTGATTTGTGAAAGGTATAGTTTAATGTTAGTCAGGGCTATTCTTTTGTAGGGAATTTTGAAAGTCAGATTGCGTTGCGCTGACAAAATATTGTGTGTCAGTTTAAGCACAGTCACTTGTATAAATTGTTCAAAGGGGACGTTTCACGGTTAAACAGAGAAACGACTCGTGGCGATAACATATTAGTCCTTCTGTTGAGTAACAGATCCGAACTATTTGGAACAGTTACGTAGAACAGGGAATCATCGATCATAAAGCGGTTACAGCATCGGTGATTACAGCCGTAAATAGAAATATTAAAAATGGTTGGAAGATTATTCTGCTTAGCAAAAGTGAAAAATGCAGATTTCAGAGTACTTGACGGCTCAAGTTAGAAAACTGCTAAAGAAATAAAGGGAACTTCACAGCAAACATAAACATAGCCAAAGCCTTGCAGACAAACAAAAGTCACACGAAGCGAAATGTAGTGTGAGGAGGGCTATGCGAGAGGCGTTCGACGAATCCGAAAGTAAAGTTCTATGTACTGACTTGGCATAAAATCCTAAGAAATTTTGTCAAAGCCGTAGGTGGGTCAAAACAAAATGTCCAGACACTGTGACCAAAATGGTACTGAAACAGAGGACGACAGACTAAAGGCCGAAATACTAAATGTCTTTTTCCAAAGCTGTTTCACAGAGGAAGACTGCACTGTAGTTCCTTCCCTGGATTGTCGCACAGATGACAAAATGGTAGATATTGGAATAGATGACAGAGGGATAGAAAAACAATTAAAATCGCTTAAAAGAGCAAAGGCCGCTGGACCTCATGGGATACCAGTTCGATTTTGTACAGAGTACGCGAAGGAACTTCCCCCCTTCTTGCGGAGGTGTACCGTAGGTCTCTAGACGAGCTTAGCGCTCCAAAAGATTGGAAAAAGGCACAGGACATCTCTGTTTTCAAGAAGGGAAGTCGAACAGATTTTCAGAACTATAGACCTATATCTCTAACGTCGATCAGTTGTAGAATCTTGGAACACTTCTTATATTCGAGTATAATGACTTTTCTGGAGACTAGAAATCTACTCTGTGGGAATCAGCATGGATTTCGACCAACCGACCTGATGTCCGTTGGCAGCTGCTCACTCCACACAGAGCGACCCTGGAAATCTTAGCGATCACTCCGAAGATAGTACCACAATACTCGTCGATAAGCGATGCTGCTGCCACTCACGGGCAGGCAAGCCTGCAACTTAGTGACGCCAGTAAACGAATAAGAAATGAGATGCCATAACCGCAACGGCAAGATGCCAAGCAAATAAACGGCATGAACACGAGCAGCGCACAGCTCAGTCACAGGTCGGTCAAAAATGGTAATCATATGCTTTTATAGACCGCTTCTATTGGTAGAGCGCTTCAGACAGAACTTTCAGAATAGTGATAATAATTTTCCTGACTAAGCCGTTGTAATAGAGAGTGACTTCAACTCGCCACGTATAGATTGGGAGTAACATGCTATCAAAATTGGTGAAAGAGGCAGGAATTTGTGTGACATTGTTCTGGATGTCTTGTGCGAAAATTAATTTGAGCAGATAGTTAGAGAACCAACTCGTGAGGACAACGTCTTTTACCTCCTGGCAACAGACAGACCTAATTAGTTAACGTAAATATCAGTGATCATAAGGCTGTGATAGCATCTATGACAACTAGTTTTACAAAAACATGTTGAGAAAGATAGAGAGATATTTTTGCTTAGCAAGAGTAACAGAATAGAAATTTCAGAGTACATGAGTAGTCAGCATCAAATACTCGGTGATAAGGACAACGATGGAAAAAAATTCAAAGGCATTGTGAAATATTCTCAATAGAAGTATGTTCCGAGCAGGATCTTACGGAATGGGAAAGACCCACAATGGGTCAATTGCAGTGTTAGGAAAGAGTAAAGTAAACAAAGAGAATATCTAATATTACGGAAGATTAAAAACCTAGCTGACGAAGAAAAGCTGAAAAAAGCTAGAATGAGTGTAAGGAGAGCAAAGCGTTCAATGTCTCTGAAAGTAAAACTTTGTCCGCCGATATGAATAAAAGACCTAAGAGTGTTAGGTCTATATAAAACCAGTAAGAGGGTCAAAATCATCTATTTATTCACTGAATGACCATACTAGCACCGAAACGGATGATTACAGAGAGAAGGCCGAAATACTGAATTCAGTCATCGAATGTTTAAATGGTTCCAAGCACTATGTGACTTAACATCTGACGTCATCAGTCCCCAAGACTTAGAACTACTTAAACCTAACTAACCTAAGGACATCACACACATGCATGCCCAAGGCAGGATTCGAACCTGCGACCGTAGCAGCAGCACGGTTCTGGACTGAAGCGCCCAGAACCACTCGGCCACAGCGGCCGGTAATTCAGTCTTCCGAACTTGTTTCACCGCGGAAGATCATAACACGGTCTCTCCTTCGAATTGTTGTTCGAACGTCGAAATGGTAGACATTGAAATTATCGATTGCGGACTAAAAAAACAACCCCAGTAGCTTTGTAGTGGAAAGGTGTCAGGACCAGATAAGATACATGTAAGATTCTACAGAGATTATGAGAAAGAACTTACTCCCCTTCTATCAGTAATTTATCGTATCTTGCGCCTGGAAGAAAGTGAAGGTAATTCTCGTTCTTAAGAAGGGCAGTAGGACTGATGCTCACAATAATTTGCCCATACCGTTGACGTCAATCTGTTTTAGAATTATGGAACATGCTTTATGCTCAAGAATTATGACGTTTTTGGAGAACAAAAATCTCCTCTATAAAATGCAGTGTTCCTTGACTTCAGGAAGGCATTTGACTCCGTCCCGCACTGCAGTTTACTGAAAAAGCATGAGCTTATGGAGTATCGGACCATATTTGTGACTGCATTCAAGACTTCCTCGGATGTAGAACTCAGGACGTCGCTGTTTACGGAACAAAATCGACAGGTGTAAAGTTAATTGCCGGATTAACCCAAGGAAATGTATATATAAATGGCCTAGTAGAAAGCGTCGGATGCTCTTTAAGGCTGTTCTTTGATGATACTGTTGTTTATCACAAAATAACAGCTCCAGAAGATAGTAGCGATTTGCAGAATGACCTCCAGAAAAATAATGAATGGTGCAGACTCTGGCAGTTGACCCTGAACGTAAGTAAATGTAACATATTGTGCATACATAGGAAAAGAAATACACAACTGTACTCTTACTCCGTTTGTGACAAACCGCTGGAAACAGTATCTACCGTAAAATATCTAGAAGTAAACTATCCAGAGGGACCTTAAGTGGAACGACCACACAAAAAGTGGGAAACGCAGATGCGAGAATCAGATTCATAGGAAGAATGTAAACATGTAACTCATCCACGAAGGAGTGTAGGGCGCTTGTTCGACCGATTCTTGGGTATTGTTCACCTATTGGGACTAGTCAGCCCCGCCAGCTGAATGTTCAGCGCGGTGGAAATGCCATGGAAAGGGGCCCGGGTTCGATTCTCGGCTGGGGTGGAGATTTTCTCCGCTCAGGGACTGGGCGATGTGTTGTCCTCACCATCTCATCCCCATCGACACGCAATTCGCCGAAGTGGCGTCAACTGAAAAACTTGCACCAGGCGAACGGTCTACCCTACGGTAGGCCCTAGCCACATGACATTTCCATTTTCCATAAGGTATATCTGATAGAAGAGATAGCGAAGATCCATCGAAGAGCGGCACGTTTCGTCGCGGGAACGTCAACAAAAGCAAAACGAGTGTCATGACACTTAAATCTATTCTCGATGTTAACAAATTTATCTTCTTGTCATTGCCAGTCTACATTTTATATCCCATCTACTTCAACCATCATCAGTAATTTTGCTCCCCAAATAGCAAATCTCCTTTACTACTTTAAGTGTCTCATTTCCTAATCTAATTCCTTCAGCATCACCCGACTTAATTTGACTACATTCCATTATCCTCGTTTTGATTTTGTTAATGTTCATCTTACATCCTCCTTTCAAGACACTGTCCATTCCGTTCAACTGCTCTTCCAAGTCCTTTGCTGTCTCTGACAGAAGTACAATGTCATCGGCGAACCTCAACGTTTTTATTTCTTCTCCATGGACTTTAATACCTACACCAAATTTTTCTTTTGTTTCCTTTACTGCTTGCTCAATACACAGATTAAATAACATCAGGGACAGGCTACAACCCTGTCTCACTCCCTTCCCAACCGCTGCTTCGCTTTCATGCCCCTCGACTCTTATAACTGCTATCTGGTTTCTGTACAAATTGTAAATAGCCTTTCGCTCCCGGTATTTTACCCCTGCCACCTTTAGAATTTGAAAGAGAGTATTCCAGTCAACATTGTCAAAAGCTTTCTCTAAGTCTACAAATGCTAGGAACGTAGGTTTGCCTTTCCTTAATCTATTTTCTAAGATAAGTCGTAGGGTCAGTATTGCCTCACGTGTTCCAACATTTCTGCGGAATCAAAACTGATCTTCCCTGAGGTCAGCTTCTACCAGTTTTTCCATTCGCATGTAAAGAACTCTCGCGTTAGTATTTTGCAGCTGTGACTTATTAAAGTGATAGTTCAGTAATTTTCACATCTGTCACACCTACTTTTTTTGGGATGGGAATTATTGCATTCTTCTTGAAGTCTGATGGTTTTTCGTCTGTCTCAAACATCTTGCTCACCAGATGGTAGAGTTTTGACGGGACTGGCTCTCGCAAGGCCGTCAGTAGTTCCAATGGAATGTTGTCTACTCCAGAGGCCTAGTTTCGACTCATGTCTTTGAGTGCTCCGTCAAACTCTTCACGCAGTATCGTATCTCCCATTTCATTTTCATCTACATCCACTTCCATTTCCATAATATTGTCCTCAAGTACATCGCCCTTGTATAGACCCTCTATATACTCCTTTCTTCTTTTTTCTGCTTTCCCTTCTTAGCTTAGAACTGGGTTTCCATCTGAGCTCTTGATATTCATACAAGTGGCACTCTTTTCTCCAAAGGTCACTTTAATTTTCCTGTAGGCAGTATCTATCTTACCCCTGATGATAGAAGCCTCTACATCCTTACATTTGTCCTCTAGCCATCCCTGCTTAGCCATTTTGCACATCCTGTCGATCTCATTTTTGAGACGTTTGTATTCCTTTTTGTCTGCTTCATTTACTGATTTTTTTATTTTCTCCTTTCATCAATTAAATTCAGTATTTCTTCTGTTACCCAAGGATTTCTACTAGCCCTCGTCTTTTTACCTACTTGATCCTCTGCTGCCTTCACTACTTCATCCCTCACAGCTATCCATTCTTCTTCTACTCTATTTCTTTCCACCATTCTTGTCAATTTTTCTCTTATGCTCTCCCAGAAACTGTGTACAACCTCTGGTTTAGTCAGTTTATCTAAGTCCCATCTACTTAAATTCCCACCTTTTTGCAGTTTCTTCAGTTTTAATCTACTGTTCATAACCAATACATTGTGGTCAGAGTCCACATCTGCCCCTGGAAATGTCTTACAATTTAAAACCTGGTTCCTAAATATGTGTCTTACCATTACATAATCTATCTGATGCCTTCTAATATCTCCAGGAGTCTTCAATGAATACAACCTTCTTTTGTGATTCTTTCACCAAGTGTTAGCTATCATTAAGTTATGCTTTGGGCAAAATTCTACCAGACGGCTTCCTCTTTCATTTCTTTCCCCCAATCCATATTCACCGACTATGTTTCCTTCCCTCCCTTTTCCTACTCTCGAATTCCAGTCACCCATGACTATTAAATTTTCGTCTCCCTTCACTACCTGAATAATTTCTTTTATCTCATCATACATTTCATCAATTTATTCATCATCTGCAGAGCTAGTTGGCATATAAACTTGTACTACTGTAGTAGGCATGGGCTTCGTGTCTATCTTGGCCACAATAAAGCGTTGACTATGCTGTTGTTAGTAGCTTACCCGCACTCCTATTTTTTTTATTCATTATTAAACCTACTCCTGCATTACCCCTGTTTGATTTTGTATTTATAACCCTGTATTCACCTGACCAAAAGTCTTGTTCCTCCTGCCACCGAAATTCACTAATTCCCACTATATCTAACTTTAGCCTATCCATTTCCCTTTTTAAATTTTCTAACCGACCTGCCCGATTAGTGGGTCTGACATTCAACGCTCCGATCCGTAGAATGCCAGTTTTCTTTCTCCTGATAACGACAGCCTCTTGAGTATTCCCCGCCCAGAGATCCGAATGGGGGACTATTTTACCTCCGGAATATTTTACCCAAGAGGACGCCATCATCATTTAACCATACAGTAAAGCTGCATGACCAAGGGAAAAATTACGGCTGCAGTTACCCCTTGCTTTCAGCCGTTCGCAGTACCAGCACAGCAAGGCCGTTTTGGTTAGTGTTACAAGGCCAGATCAGTCAGTCATCCAGATTGTAGCCCCTGGAACTACTGAAACGGCTGCTGCCCCTCTTCAGGAACCACACGTTTGTCTGGCCTCTCAACAGATACCCCTCCGTTGTGGTTGCACCTACGTTACGGCCATCTGTATCGCTGAGGCACGCAAGCCTCCCCACCAACGGCAAGATCCATGGTTCATGGGGGGACAACTAGTAAATCAAATAGTTACGAAACAACCGACTGGAAATAACGGTTAAAGGAGGAGGAGGAGATTAGTATTCGATATCGAAATAGCGGTGCTTTATTATCCACATTATCACAGAAAAGCATCCTATTTTTAAAAGAAGCTAACCATATTTATTTTACAGCTGTGAGGAACTATTGATGTGTACAAATTAAAGAGATCTTTGACGTGGATATGATGCTTTGAAATAGAGCGTAAGGTTTTAAATAGAGATATGTGATGAGAACAGTCGACAACAACGAAATGATATTACAGGCAATGTATGAGACAGTTTAATGTATTCGTACGCTTCTCTGTGCAATTTTCAACGCGACAAATTTATCGGAATGAACAATCTCTTTTGTAGCCAATGTTTACAGTTCTGTTTTATGCAGCTGCATTTTGAAGCTAACTATTCGAGCCTTCATAAAACTGTTTGCCGGTGTGTGCGTGGTGGTGTGTGTGTGTCTGAGAAAGAGAGGGATAGAGGCGTGAGTAGGCATGGGAATGGTGAGTGAACAGAATAGAAGCGATACATTAGAGAATCGTTGGCAAATAATTACTTGACATTAGATCTTCTGATTTTCAATCTCACTGTTAAATACAAAACTGAATGGAAATAATTTTTCTATTGCGTGCAAGCAACGAAAGAAATTTATTTAAGTGTGTGCAAAACGAAATTATAGAACGATCAAATATACGCAGACATTCCAGTGGAACGATAAAGTCGCACGAAAGATGAGTATGTTCTCATTATCACATTGTGCAATTGTCTACGCAATTTACGCTTTCGAGCTAACAAGGAAAAATGTTGCTTTCATTTCTCGTTCGGAGACACTTTTGAAATTCTTTAGAGCTCTGGAAATTGCCGGCTTATAATTAAAATTGTTAGGTAGGTCAGTAAGTTACATGACTACGCTTCAATCAGACGTAAGCAATTTTTCGGTCGGTCAGATGTGTGCTATTACGTAACACTATGTTCGACGTACAAATGAATGATTTAAGAATGAGATACCTACATATATCTGTGTTTAACATCTCCTTTCTAACCAGAATTTTGATGGTAACTGCAGCGTAGTATG
Organism: Schistocerca piceifrons; assembly: GCF_021461385.2. Lineage (NCBI taxonomy): Eukaryota > Metazoa > Arthropoda > Insecta > Orthoptera > Acrididae > Schistocerca > Schistocerca piceifrons. The sequence goes on from NC_060142.1 coordinate 641,757,169, forward strand.
ACAATGCAAACAAAGACACACCTCCAAATACATTATCGGATCAGGAGTATCTGGAGAAACCTGTGCATGCGGAAATGAGCACCAAATACCATGAGACACGGACCCGAGGATATAAAAGGAGATTCGGAGTATTGTGGCGTCAGCACAGAACCAGTAATAGCAGAATGCGTCGGTCGGGACAGCACAGTAATTTCGAACGTGGACTATTCACCGTATGTCACCTAAATAACAAATCCACCACGGACATTTAAACCATTTTAATGCGAACCAAGTCGACTGTTAGTGATGTGAAATGAAAACTAGAAGGAACAATCACATATAAACCAACACCAGGTAGCAAAAATCTTTGCGTTAGAACAGCAGAACTATTTCTGAAACAGAAACTCCCTGTGGGTCAGGGATAATGAATCTCTTCAGGAAGACGTCAATAATAAATGATACTCTCACTTTTTCTGTAGTTAATCTCAGTGGTCACTATGGTTACTAAGGCAGTATTTGAAAGAATGGTGCCCCTGAAAAGACTACAGCTTCATCACATAAACAACTAAACATAGGAGAGTGAACTGAGAATGCCGTTTGTAAGATAAGGTGCGAAAACCTTTGCTGATGTAATGAAACAAAACTGAAGTGGAATCGAGAATACTAGGATCCATATATCCATCTGGCTTTACGGGTATAGTTTTTCCTTAGTTTCCCAGAAACGTTCCAGTCGAGAAGTAGGGTAGTTCCTTTGCAGATGCTTAACACACAACCTTACATATTCTAGTTCAATTTACCGCATGTAATAAATGAAATGTTTCACGGTTGTGGTACATGTTTCCAGTTAAGTGTACGATACAAGTCTAGAAAAGTAAGGTTGTAGTGATTGAAGCATGTTTTTCAAGACAGACAAACGTGTTTGATATTTATACAGTACGCAGTAGATAAATTATTATTTCACAAGGTATATAGAAGCGTGTGGATATTGTATTGTTCATCTTTCAGATACTAGAAATCGTGCACAACAATGCATGGCAAAAGCATCTCACATATCATTGTTAGTGATCTATTAAGACTACTCGGAATTCTTACGTAGTTTCATACATTGAACTTTGGTGACAGATTTCATATAAAGCTACATCTTGTTGAATGAGAAATATGTAATGAAGAGATCACCGTAATATGCGGAACATAAATAAATACTGGCAGTGAAATACGTGTGATTGTTACTCTTTCCTCCAGTACACATTTTCTGATGAAACAGTTTATTTCAGTGTGATATGATTATTGCCAGACATCTCTCTCACCCCACCCACCTCTCTCTCGGTAAATTACAACGTTAGTGTGACAGTAGGTGTAACTAAATGCTTATGAACTAATTATTTACAACATTCTACTTGAAAGTAATGCAGTGATATTCGGGCTAAAGTTCGCATTAAAACTGAGTAATTTTTATTTCTTTAAAACTAAGTTTCAGCTCCATGTGCGTTACAACAGTGTCCGCTTCATCTGTATCACACTCTCGCTTTGAGAACACCTGGCACTGTCCGATACCGCCTACTATCGCCCTCGCCAGCGAATATCAATATGGGATGCTGTTCCTCATGTTATATTCATGAAGCAATCGCTGACGACGGATAAATCCCTCTCATAGGGCCGATCTGCTGCACAGGCTGATGTAAGCATCTTCGCGGATATTCACCGTCAGAACGAAAACTTGATGAAGTCTCTGTACCGTCTACGGCGCTCCTGAAATGTTTTAAATATACTCTATATGTGGATTGAAATCACGACCTAGCTCTGATGGGCAGTCTCAAATTCAAAAGGACGAAGAAAAGAGGAAACGTGTAACAAATATGGCACTATCATGCTTCGAAGAAGAGATTGACAGGAAATATTTGTACTTTAGGCCACTAAAAGTGTTTGATGAAGGTAGGTGAAGGAAGCAAGAGTGGGATATGTTACAGAATGAAATGATTAAGACAGCAGGCCGTGACAACAGGGACAAAAATAAAGACAGGTGTATCCAGGGTTGTTTACATCAAACATCAGGCTATAGTTAGAGGTTATAAGTAACCTCAGCTTTTTTTTTTTTCATTTGGTAAGTTTCCTTACGCCTAGAATTATTTCTACAGTAGGCAATGAATAACAATTTAGTCCACTATATACTGCCATATGTCTAGCAACTATGATAGTTGATCATGAATGAAATATATATCACAAATAAAGCTTTTATCCAAGATATTGGGGCTGGGAGAACACCGCAATCATTTCTTGTTCCAACAGAGTAACTAACGCTCTCAATACAAAGAGCGGGAGGGGAGCGTGTACTTTATGCCCAACTTTTGAAAATATTGTGATCTAATCAGTTCCTTTGTATTTTAAAATCTTGAAAAATATTGTTTTTAAAGAATTCTCCTACCAGATTCCATATCCGTTTTAAATTTTTCAGTTAAACTTGAATAAAGAATGTAAGACTTGGCAGTATATATCACGTTCCTCACTGAATGTCGTCTTCAGTAATCCCAGTTTCAGGGCCTTAAATACAAATAAGTACCTCTTTAAAAGCTATGTCAAGTGAAAAAGTCAAAACATATAACGAAATTTGCATTTCCTTTTTGTGGTAGCCATAAAGCCGGTAGTACACGTTACTGACAGGGCACTGAGATTGTTCAGTGTGAGCTAAAAGGTATTTTCAGGTTCTGGACCCTATTTAAACAAAAGTGTCTCTTAAAAAAGTACGTTGTAATTGTAATTAAACAACAATTTACGAATTTTTATTTAAAGGAAAGGGTGGGCATGAAGTACCCCGTTCTCGGTAATGAACGTTAGTGAAAGTGCCATGGTACTGCTAGGTAATGCAATGAGCGTATGGCATTTGTGGCCGGGAGACCCCTCGCGGGGCGGTTCGGCCGCCGCTCCACAAGTTCTTTAACGCCACTACGGCGACTTCCGAGTGAATGAGGATGAAATGATGATGAAGGGCACACAACACCCAGTCATCTCGAGGCAGAGAAAATCCCTGATCCCGCCAGCAATCGAACCAGGGACCCCGTGCGCGGAAAGCGAGAACGCTAAAGCAAGACCACGAACCGCGGACGTACTGCTATGTTATTGTTAGGTTTAATATCCGTTGCGGCCACTAGTAAAGATTTTTGGCCATTAAGATAGTCGGTTTATTTAACACACCATTTCCTATTCTTAAGCATCGTAGGTCTAATCAATAACCACACTGTATGTTGAGCTTAAGATTTTCTCACTAATTAGACGTATGGCGTCGTAGGTGGAATTAATTTCGTTAAATAAACTGGAACTTGTAAATCTGTACTTGTGACACTGACAGATATCTTAAACTGTGCTGATACACGAAACAATTCTACACGTCAGCTTCTACCATCCAGAAGTAGACAGGTTATGAAACATCCCCTTAGAAAAATTATACATGACTGTGCTTAAGTGGTTCATGGTGTGGGTTCCTGTAGTCATGTCCTAGTTCATGAACCATGGGCAACGTATGAGTGGACAGGTAAGTGGTCCCGACAGTCGGAATACCAGTTACTTTGGAATAAGGCTGGGCATCTCGGACATATTCTGAGTCGTGGTCACTTTTGTGCTCATACGGCAAAGACTACCAAATCCACCGGTTAGTCCCACAGCCGTTAGGGGTAAAACTCAATGGGACTCGGGGCAAGTAAGGCTAGCAACCTGTTTCCCTGGTACTTTAAATATGATGCTGGCAACAATCAGAGCAAAATGCCTCGGACCTTTGGAGGTGACGGAGTCCGACCTCCAACTGACAAACCAGGGACTCCTAAGATACGACTTGGCAAACAAATGGTAATGAAATGGGGAGCTATTAATATCAATGGGGGCTACTCTGGGAAGAAGGTAGGGCTGTCAGAGGATGCAAGTAAGATGGGGCTGGACGTTTTAGCTGTTAGTGACATTCGGGTAAGGGGTGAGAAAGAAGAGGAAGTGGGAGAATAACGGTCTACCTGTCAGGAGTCAAAGCAGGAATAGCACAATGGGGTGTAGGGCTTTACATCAGGAAAGAAATGGAACCCAGCGTAGTTGCAATAAGGTATGTAAACGAACGACTGATGTGGATAGATTTGACAGTGTCCAGCAAGAAAATTAGGATTGTGTCAGTATATTCGCATTGTGAAGGGACAGATGAAGATAAGATGGATAGTTTTTATGAGGCATTCAGTGATGTAGTTGTTAGAGTAAACGACAAGGACAGTGTTCTGCTCATGGGTGATTTTAATGCCAGGATTGGAAATCGAACAGAAGGCTATGAAAAGGTTATGGGGAAATTTTGAGAGGATATGGAGGCCAACAGGAACGGGAAACAACTCTGGGATTTCTGTGCCAGTATGGGCTTAGTAATCACAAACTCCTTTTTTAAACATAAGAACATTCACCGGTATACTTGGGAAGGCAGGGGAAACAGATCTGTCATTGACTATATAATAACAGATCAGGAATTCAGGAAGGCTGTGAGGGACACACGTGTATTCAAGGGATTCTTTGATGACACTGATCATTATTTAATCTGCAGTGAAATTGGGATTGTGAGGCCGAAAGTGCAGGAGGTCAGGTCCATATGTAGGAGGATAAGAGTGGAGAAACTTCAAGATAAGGAAATCAGGCACAAGTAAATAACAGTGATCTCACAAAGCTACCAGTTAGTTGAATGTAGTCAATTACAGTCATTGGAAAAGGAATGCACAAGGTACAGGGACACAGTACTAAAAGTGGCTAAAGAATGTCTTGGAACAGTAGTGTGTAAAGGTAGGATGAAGCAAACAGCCTGGTCGAATGACACAGTCAAGGCAGCCTGTAAAAGGAAAAAGAAGGCGTATCAGAAATGGCTACATACTAGAACTCAGGTAGACAGAGAAAAGTATGTTGAAGAAAGAAACAAAGCCAAACAGATAATTGCAGCATCCAAGAAGAAATCTTGGGAAGACTTTGGAAACAGGTTGGAGACTTTGGGTCAAGCTGCTGGAAAACCATTCTGGAGTGTAATTAGCAGTCTTCGAAAGGGAGGTAAGAAGGAAATAACAAGTATTTTGGACAGGTCAGGAAAACTGCCGGTGAACCCTGTGGATTCCTTGGCCAGATGGAGGGAATATTTTGAAGAGTTGCTCAATGTAGGTGAAACTACGATCATTAATGATTCAGATTTCGAGGTACAATGGGATAGGAATGATTATGGAAATAGGATCACATTTGAGGAGGTGGAGAAAATGGTCAATAGATTGCAGTGCAATTGTAAGTAGGCTGTTTAGGTTTTTTTATTGGTAACGCCACCTTTGTATAAAAATCACTGGCTGTGCTGTGTGCAGTCTGTGGCTAGTTTGCATTGTTGTCTGCCATTGTAGTGTTGGGCAGCGGCAGCTGGATGTGAACAGTGCGTAGCATTGCGCAGTTGGAGGTGAGCCGCCAGCAGTGGTGGATGTGGGGAGAGAGATGGCGGAGTTTTGTAATTTGTCATGAATTGCTATATATATTATGACTATCAAGGTAAATACATTGTTTGTTCTCTATTAATATCTTTCATTTGCTAACTATCCCTATCAGTAGTTAGTGCCTTCCATAGTTGAATCTTTTATTTAGCTGGCAGTAGTGGTGCTCGCTGTACTGCAGTAGTTCGAGTAATGAAGATTTTTGTGAGGTAAGTGATTTGTGAAAGGTATAGTTTAATGTTACTCAGGGCCATTCTTTTGCAGGGATTTTTGAAAGTCAGATTGCTTTGCGCTAAAAATATTGTGTGTCACTTTAAGCACAGTCCTGTATAATTGTTCAAAGCGGACATTTCACAATAAAGCAGTTTGGGTGGATGAAATTAAGTCGGAGCTCATCAAATACAGTGGAATGTCAGGTCTTAATGGCTACAGGATAACTGAAATGGCCTGGGAGTCGGGACAGGTTCCATCAGACTGGACAAAAGCAGTAATCACATCAATCTTTAAACATGGAAACAGAAAAGATTGTAACAGCTACAGAGGTATCTCTTTAATCAGCGTTGTGGGCAAAATCTTCTCAGGTATTGTTGAAAGGAAAGTGCGAGTATTAGTTGAGGACCAATTGGATGAAAATCAGTGTGGGTTTGGACCTCTTAGAGGTTGTCAGGACCAGATCTTTAGCTTATGGCAAATAATGGAGAAGTGTTATGAGTGGATCAGGGAATTGTACCTATGCTTTATAGATCTAGAAAAGGCATATGACCGGGTTCCTAAGAGGAAGTTATTGTCTGTTCTACGAGATTATGGAATAGGAGGCAAACTTTTGCAAGCAATTAAAGGTCTTTACATGGATAGTCAGGCAGCAGTTAGAGTTCACAGTAAATTGAGTTCATGGTTCAGAGTAGTTTCAGGGGTAAGACAAGGTTGCAACCTGTCTCCACTGTTGTTCATATTATTTATGGATCATATGTTGAAAACAATAGACTGGCTGGGTGAGATTAAGATATGTGAACACAAAATAAGCAGTCTTGCATATGCGGATGACTTAGTTGTGATGGCAGATTCGATTGAAAGTTTGCGAAGTAATATTTCAGAGCTAGATCAGAAATGTAAGGACTGTGGTATGAAGATTAGCATCTCCAAAACGAAAGTAATGTCAGTGGGAAAGAGATATAAACGGATTGAGTGCCAAATAGGAGGAACAAATTTAGAACAGGTGGATGGTTTCAAGTACTTAGGATGCATATTCTCACAGGATGGCAACATAGTGAAAGAACTGGAAACGAGGTGTAGCAAAGCTAATGCAGTGAGCGCTCAGCTACGATCTACTCTCTTCTGCAAGAAGGAAGTCAGTACCAAGACTAAGTTATCTGTGCACCGTTCAATCTTTCAACCAACTTCGTTGTATGGGAACGAAAGCTGGGTGGATTCAGGTTACCTTATCAACAAGGTTGAGGTTACGGATATGAAAGTAGCTAGGATGACTGCAGGTACTAGTAGATGGGAACAATGGCAGGAGGGTGTCCACAATGAGGAAATCAAAGAAAAACTTGGAATGAACTCTATAGATGTAGCAGTCAGGGCGAACAGGCTTAGATGGTGGGGTCATGTTACACGCATGGGAGAAGCTAAGTTACCCAAGAGACTCATGGGTTCAGCAGTGGAGGGTAGGAGAAGTCGGGGCAGACCAAGGAGAAGGTACCTGGATTCGGTTAAGAATGATTTTGAAGTAATAGGCTTAACATCAGAAAAGGCACCAATGTTAGTACTGAACAGGGGATCATGGAGGAATAAAGAGGACTATGCTCCAGACTGAACGCTGAAAGGCATAATTAGTCTTAAATGTTGATAATGATGATGATGATGATGTCTGTGCTTAAACTGACACACAGTATTTTTTAGCGCAACGCAATCTGACTTTCAATAATCCCTACAAGAGAATGGCCCTGACTAAATTAACCTATACGTTTCACAAATCACTTACCTCACAAAAATCTTCGTTACTCGAACTACTCAATACAGCGAGCGCCACTACTGCCAGCTAAATAAAAGATTCAAACTACTGAAGGCACTAACTACAGATAGGCATAGTTAGCAAAAGAAAGATTTTGATAGAGAACTAACAATGTATTTACCTTAATAGTGTTCAAAAGTCATTATCTATATATATATATATACAGGGTGAATCACCTAACTTTACCGCTGGATATATTTCGTAAACCACATCAAATACTGACGAACCGATTCCACAGACCGAACGTGAGGAGAGGGGCTAGTGTAATTGTTTAATACAAACCATACAAAAATGCACGGAAGTATGTTTTTTAACACAAACCTAGGTTTTTTTAAATGGAACCATGTCAGTTTTGTTAGCATATCTGAACATATAAACAAATACGTAATCAGTGCCGTTTGTTGCATTGTAAAATGTTAATTACATCCGGAGATATTGTAACCTAAAGTTGACGCTTGAGCACCACTCCTCCGCTGTTCGATCGTGTGTATCGAAGAGCACTGCAACATACATCGCGTTTCTTCAGAATGATCTGCCAACGTTGCTCGCAAATGTCCCACTGGAAACGCATCGACGTATGTGGTATCAACATGATGGTGCACCTGCACATTCCGCAATTAACACTATGCTGACCCTTGACAGTATTTTCGACGGGCGTTTCATAGGACGTGGAGGACGCATAAATTGGCCAGCCCGTTCTCCTGATCTTACACCTCTGGACTTCTTTCTGTGGGGTACGTTAAAGGAGAATGTGTACCGTGATGTGCCTACATCCCCAGAGGATATGAAACAACGTATTGTGGCAGCCTGCGGCGATATTACACCAGATGTACTGCGGCGTGTACGACATTCATTACGCCAGAGATTGCAATTGTGTGCAGCAAATGATGGCCACCACATTGAACATCTATTGGCCTGACATGTCGGGACACACTCCATTCTACTCCGTAATTGAAAACTGAAACCACATGTGTACGTGTACCTCACCCCTCATGGTAATGTACATGTGCGTCAGTGAAAAAGACCAATAAAAAGGTGTTAGCATGTGGACGCAATGAGCTGTTCCAGTCTCTTCTGTACCTAAGGTCCATCACCGTTCCCTTTGGATCCCTACGTAATTCGGTGCTCTCCGATACACACGATCGAACAGTGGAGGAGTGGTACTCAAGCGTCAACTTTAGGTTACAATATCTCCGGATATAATTAACATTTTACAATGCAACAAACGGCACTGATTACGTATTTGTTTATATGTTCAGATGTGCTAACAAAACTAACGTGGTTCCATTTAAAAAAACCTAGGTTTGTGTTAAAAAACATACTTCTGATCATTTTTGTATGGTTTGTATTAAACAATTACACTAGCCCCTCTCCTCACGTTCGGTCTGTGGAATCGGTTCGTCAGTATTTGATGTGGTTTACGAAATACATCCAGCGGTAACGTTAGGTGACTCACCTTGTATATATATATCAGTCCATGATATCCAATATTACAAATTTACTCTTTTTGATGGACACACGTCCAGATCGTCCGCTCTCAAAATTCCGCCATCTCTCTCCCCACATCCACCACTGCTGGCGGCTCACCTCCAACTGCGCAACGCTACGCACTCTTAACATCCAGCTGCCCAACACCACAAAAGCAAACAACAATGCAAGTCAGCCACAGACTGCACACAGCACAACCAATGATTTTCATATAGAGCGGTACATGGCGTTACCAACATAAAAACCTAAACAGCCTACTTACAAGTAACCCACATCGCTCTCCCGTTTCTATTCGGTGTACCTAGCCGTAGAAGCGACTCTTTTTTTTTATCAGAAAGCTGAAGTACACATTATGTGTCGTCTTGCGCTACTACGTTACATACTTCTAATGCTTAAAGGGCTTCGTCGAGCATACAGCAGCTGTGCGAGCCTCTTCCATTCCTTTCTGCGCTCTTTTTTCCGAGGGAGTGTTGATGTTCATCCTAGCCCCATTGTCCCAGATATAACCTCGCCATCTAATTCTGGGTTTTACTTTCCCCCTCGTTCCACCTATTGTCTTATGGAATGTTATTCTAGGTAATCTGTTCTCCGTCATTATTGTTACATGGACGAGGCAGTGAATCCATGTGTTCTTAAGGGCGTCTACGATTTTACTGTGCTTTTACATCTCTCGTAATTCTTCATCTTTCTTCTTATCCTCCATTCCATGTATACAATCGCTGCGTAAGTTCGCAGCGTTTTTTCGTAAGTTTAATAAACACAACACAAACACATAACAGACTTCAGTCATCAAAAATATACTCTCCTTCACTATTTACAACAAATAGTAAGCCAACCCTGGGGCAACTTTTCGATTTGTAGAAATCACATGGTTTTGAGGAGAAAAACACTTCGTGCCATGTTCCAAGCGCATTTTCATTTGGAGAGGAAGTATCTTGAAGATCACTCCATAGAGAGCGGAAACGGTGAAAATCTGAGAACTCAATATAGGGTGAATAAGGCGGGTGCGGAATGACTTCCCAACCTAGCTCATGTACAATGGTTTTTGTCAGTATAGCAGAATGCGAGTGGGCGTTGTTGCGGAGTAGCATCGCTTTACGATGTCTCCCTGTTAGTTGTTCTTGGATTCCGTCTCAGTTGTTCACAATGAATGTCAGCAGTGATGGTTACACCCCTCGGACGCAATTTTTTTTTTTTTTTTATCCGCCACAACGTTGCTGTTCCACTAGATGCAAAAGATTATATTTTGTCGATCCGCGCAGGTCTTTCTACAGGGAGTTACTGCTGTGACTTGGCTCAACTTTTATTTTATTTTCCTTACGTTGGAGTGAAGATATCATTTGAAGTCACCAGTAGCTATACAGAATACAAATGGTCGGTGTTGTTCATGAGCCAACTGACAACGAGCAAGCAAATTTGCACGTATGACCACCCACTGGTTTTTGTGGTTTCAGCTTAGTTAGAGAATGCGATATACACTCCTGGAAATTGAAATAAGAACACCGTGAATTCATTGTCCCAGGAAGGGGAAACTTTATTAACACATTCCTGGGGTCAGATGCATCACATGATCACACTGACAGAACCACAGGCACATAGACACAGGCAACAGAGCATGCACAATGTCGGCACTAGTACAGTGTATATCCACCTTTCGCAGCAATGCAGGCTGCTATTCTCCCATGGAGACGATCGTAGAGATGCTGGATGTAGTCCTGTGGAACGGCTAGCCATGCCATTTCCACCTGGCGCCTCTGTTGGACCAGCGTTCGTGCTGGACGTGCAGACCGCGTGAGACGACGCTTCATCCAGTCCCAAACATGCTCAATGGGGGACAGATCCGGAGATCTTGCTGGCCAGGGTAGTTGACTTACAACTTCTAGAGCACGTTGGGTGGCACGGGATACATGCGGACGTGCATTGTCCTGTTGGAACAGCAAGTTCCCTTGCCGGAATAGGAATGGTAGAACGATGGGTTCGATGACGGTTTGGATGTACCGTGCACTATTCAGTGTCCCCTCGACGATCACCAGTGGTGTACGGCCAGTGTAGGAGATCGCTCCCCACACCATGATGCCGGGTGTTGGCCCTGTGTGCCTCGCTCGTATGCAGTCCTGATTGTGGCGCTCACCTGCACGGCGCCAAACACGCATACGACCATCATTGGCACCAAGGCAGAAGCGACTCTCATCGCTGAAGACGACACGTCTCCATTCGTCCCTCCATTCACGCCTGTCGCGACACCACTGGAGGCGGGCTGCACGATGTTGGGGCGTGAGCGGAAGACGGCCTAACGGTGTGCGGGACCGTAGCCCAGCTTCATGGAGACGGTTGCGAATGGTCCTCGCCGATACCCCAGGAGCAACAGTGTCCCTAATTTGCTGGGAAGTGGCGGTGCAGTCCCCTACGGCACTGCGTAGGATCCTACGGTCTTGGCGTGCATCCGTGCGTCGCTGCGGTCCGGTCCCAGGTCGACGGGCACGTGCACCTTCCGCCGACCACTGGCGACAACATCGATGTACTGTGGAGACCTCACGCCCCACGTGTTGAGCAATTCGGCGGTACGTCCACCCGGCCTCCCGCATGCCCACTACACGCCCTCGCTCAAAGTCCGTCAGCTGCACATACGGTTCACGTCCACGCTGTCGCGGCATGCTACCAGTGTTAAAGACTGCGATGGAGCTCCGTATGCCACGGCAAACTGGCTGACACTGACGGCGGCGGTGCGCAAATGCTGCGCAGCTAGCGCCATTCGACGGCCAACACCGCGGTTCCTGGTGTGTCCGCTGTGCCGTGCGTGTGATCATTGCTTGTACAGCCCTCTCGCAGTGTCCGGAGCAAGTATGGTGGGTCTGACACACCGGTGTCAATGTGTTCTTTTTTCCATTTCCAGGAGTGTATATAAACCCGATGTTTGAACCTTCCTCATTGTACGCAAATGTCGCACGATGGTGGAATGATCACTGTTCATCACATTTGCCATTTGTCGAGAACTCTGACATGGATCGTGTGGGTTATTGCGTTTAAATCATCTTCATAAAACCACGAAGTCTTCCTGAGCGTGGCGGAGTCACTAATGTCAAAACGATCCTCCTTACAACGAGAAAACAGTTCTCTTGCAGTGATCTGTCCAGTGGCCTCATTCCCGCACACGGCGGAAGTGTTTCTGTCTGCTTCAGCTGCTGTCACCACTCTACTGAACTCAAGCAGAAGAATATGTTGGAAATGTTCCGATTTCTCCACTAGGCACACCATTTTCTAGCATCCACAGCTCCACTCATTATCTCCAGATGACGAAATGACATACGTGAACTCCAGCTGCAACAGTGAACTACAAATAAAAATGACACTCGATGAATAAAACCACAGCAATCCAAATACCAAAATGCAAAACAAAAGCAGTACGAACATATTCACGAACCTAATATTTTCATCATATAGAGGACTATAATGTTTCCTTAGTATTTTTCTTTCGAATGTTACCAGTTTTTCTTCAAATGGTTCAAAATGGCTCTGAGCACTATGGGACTCAACTGCGGTGGTCATAAGTCCCCTAGAACTTAGAACTACTTAAACCTAACTAACCTAAGGACAGCACACAACACCCAGCCATCACGAGGCAGAGAAAATCCCTGACCCCGCCGGGAATCGAACCCGGGAACCCGGGCGTGGAAAGCGAGAACGCTACCGCACGACCACGAGATGCGGGCTGTTTTTCTTCATCTTTCTTTCTAAGTATTAGTCATTCAGACCCGTATAGTGTTACCGACATAATAATCGACTGATACAAGCAAATTTTCTAGTTAGTATCAAGTGATCTGTTCCTTAAGATAGTGAGCAAACAAAAAAATGTTTTTTTTTTGCTCTTGCTAGACAGCGATCTATTTCTACATCCATTCTGTTGTTGTTACTAAAAGGAACCCCTAAGTACTCCAGACAGTAAACTATCTTCGAAATGAATCCTTCTACAGCCAAAGGTACATCGCTTCAGATTTTTTTGCTTGTGACCATATATTCTTTCTTTTCTTCATTGAGACGTAATCTCGTTCTCACAGCGATTGCGTAATGACATACGCAACATTCCCACTACAACTGTACGACATTAGACACATATACGCTTATAACTAAGTCTAAAAGAAAAATATATTAAAATAATATATTTACTGTGTTAGTAGTATAAATTGTTAGCTGATTTCTACTACAAAGAATCGAATTTATCTGTCGCTACCACAGGTGAGAGCCAGCTAAGACAAGGAGTAGGGAATCAACATTTCTAGGCTACCCGAACTGGTAGATGCAGAGATGTGCAGTTTTCCCTGAGTTGTAGGGGCTAAGCCGTTACAGTTTCTGGTGTTTGCAAGTAGTTTTTATAGTTTCTGCTTGCCAAACTATGACATAAATCATGTTAGCCTTTTTAAACAGAACTATGAATTTTTTTCTGTTACACTGCAGTAACCTTCAAAGAGAATTTGAGTTATATTACAGATGTGGACCTGATTGAAATATTAACAAGATAACAGCGCTGTGAAAGACTGCCCCGCTCTTAGGAGAAGGTAAACTGTATAAAATGTAAGCAAAATGGTAACTCAGCCGCGGTCCGTGTGTTTACATTATCCGACCACAATATTATTGCAATTCAAAGCGAGGGCGCTTTGGTCGGCTTACGGCGAGTGAGCGCGTAATCGGTGTTGCGGGAGAGGGAGGGAGGGACGGTACAGTTAAAGTAACCTCCGTGATTAGAGTTTGAAATGGTAGACGCCACGTTCTTCATCTGATGCATCTGTTTCACTGGAATCCGTTCCAATTTCATAAACCGTTTCATTTTCCATATGACCCTAGTCGTGTGCTGCACATTCATCTACTTCTCAAACCATTCCAGTTCTTGGTAATATCCGATGTGCTGGCAGTTCCTTTTCCAGAGATCTCTTACTGTTTTGTTACTTATAGCTAACAGTTAAGCGTACAGTAGCTGTGGGTGTCCCTAACGAAAACTGTTTCCTCGTAAGAAGAATGCGGAACTACTCATTTATCACGACATACGTATCTCATCTAGAAATAGGCTTTGTTCGGGACACCCGCCACTACTGTGTGCTGACAGCTAGCTACAAGTAACATACAAGTAACACCAAAGTAAGAGATCTGTGGAACAATAGTTACCAACACAACGAAATACCAAGAACGGGAATGGTTCGAGAAATATAACTGTGATATTGTGGGTATCGAACGCGACACGAAATTGTGGGTCCAATTAAATAGAATCCACACTGGATGTGGCCGGCGTTCTGACTCACTCTATAAATAGGGTATTGTGGAGTTCCAAGTTGCCACTGTGGTGCACTGATACAGCCTATTAGGCATATAAGTGAGGAGTGCGCTCTACGATGCTGTAAGGGCACGTGGAATGATTTTATGAGTGCCAATGCCACAGCGGTGGAATGGACTGGAAATCTCGATACTAATATTTTCTCACTTCATTATCGCTTTACCGGGAGAGCGGTGTGCTGACCACACGCCCCTCCTATCCGCATCCTCCATGAGGATGACATGGCGGTCGGATGGTCCCCATGGGCCATTTGTGGCCTGCAGACAGAGTGCTCATTATCGTTTTATGCAAAGACATTGACTACATATTATCGATGTACTGAAAGCGTGTGTCAACGAATAATGATGAAGATGGTCTAACCATCTCCAGAACAACGTAATCATTTTCCTATTACATTTTCCATTAAAGTGTCCCTGCGTGAATATTTATTTTTAAATCCTCTCAGACGTTCGCAAGCTTTAAAATAAACATATTGGATAATCTTAGATAAAGAATCGTTGATTATTTGTTTCTGCGTACTTAACCTATGGCTGAATTTTCCGCAGTTTTCGTTTCACTACATTCCAGATTAGCTCTATAGGTTTCGGATCACAGTTGTATGGTGGGAGCCTCATGCGTTAAAACAGCCTCCGCTTTAAAAAATACGCTTTCCCTTTTAGACCGCACAGTTTTTAGAAGCTCATTTCTTTTTAAGCGCCCTTTATAAATGAGTTTGTTCTGAACGAGCCGTTCAGTTATGTCCGTTTCGCGAATTACAGTAGCAGGGTTTCTATTTCAACAGCATAATACGGTGCGTTATTAATAATAACAGTTCTTCTAGTGGGTTGTTAGCAATCAATTTGGCTTGGAACCATTTGTGATAATTAAACCCTCTCATATCATCGTGATAATCTTGGGATTTATACCGCGAAGCATAAATTAATCCCGTGGTGCTCTTCCAAAATTTTCCAAATTGCTTCCCTTCTCTGTGAAAATTTATCTCGGCTTTTTATAGTGTTAGAAGTTTGCTCAACGTTGGGATTTCAATCTTCAGCCTATAATATTCCAAAACTCTTCTACGAGTAAGTGCTTTATCGAAGTCACGTAGAGAAACTGCTTCTAAAGAACGCCTTTGTTTTCTAGCAGTTGTAGTTTTTTCAACGGTTTCTTTTCCTTTTTCAGAGTCTTTCAAAACGTATTTCACTGTTCTTTCTGACTTCCTTGACAATTCTGCAGCCCGCAACATCCCGCGCAGTGGCGGTATTATTACTTGATTCGGACCATGGTAAGCCTCAGCAAACCAGTAAGAAGACTGATAACTCAAGGAGAAAAAAATGTAATTACGTGTCTTAATTCCACATGGAAGTGCTGTCTGGCTGAAAATGGGGGGTCGTCCACGCGTACTCTCTAGTTTCGAAGGCGTAATGGTTGAGAGAAGGAGGGGGAAATTCTTTCTCATTGGTTAGGAGAGAAATTGGAATTGTACTGGGGGGGGGGGGGGGGGGAAATTGGCGGGGAGGAGAGAAGAGGGGACTGCTCGGCGCGTAACTTTATGGTTTTCTGCGGCTGTACGCTTCCTCCCTAGCTGAAGGATTTCGTAGCGCCGGTGCCTTTTGTGGCAGCCACTGGGTTGGAGGTTGTTACATTTGCATTGCTTGCCTTTTTCCGCCATTGCCGGGCTGTACTAATGTTCGCGGCTGTGTACCACACAGAGTTCGAAGAGTACTGCACCCTGATAGCTGCTTGTGGGAGGGGGGGATGGAGATGCTATGTTCGACATACTGCTCACCTCTCTCAGTGCGTATTTTTTGTAGCGCAGTGCTATTTCTTATACAAACTTACGGTGTGATCATTTCCACCACTGTGAGAACGAGGTCAGTTTAATACGGTGTAGTTCTGAGGGAATTGCTTTATATGAGTTTATATCTTAAGCTGTGGTATTTCTACTGGGTGTTCCCACCAGACGACTCTCACCAAGGTGATGGGTGCACACAGTTTACCTAGATGCGTAGATACACAACATTTTTCAAAACAACTGAAAACTCGCAAGAATAAAATTTAGAAACAGTATCATGCTCTCTAGGTCTGCGCTAAATCTTGTAGACACACAGTATCTATAGTTGGAAGCATCAGATTTTTGTTACGATGTCAGAAATCTAGCAACGCAGTGACGACTTAGGAAGTGCTTATCTATCATGGAGTGGTATTTCCTATACATGCAGCGCCTTTGGTTGGAAATTGGTAAAACTTCAGTGAGTATAGAATTTGCTATGTCGTTATTACTTCCATCAATATATTCACTTCTATTAATGAACTATAACGTAACAGATACTAATAGTGAATGAGTACTCAGAAATGATAAATGAATTGGGCCCACTCTGAACCACAAAATCAAAGAAAACGCGATTCGATATTGACACATCATCACAACATGATGCAATGCTGCTGCATGATGTTGTGATGTGATGTGATGTAAACCAACACAATGCAATACTGACATGAGGTCAAGATGATGTAATAGGGATAGTGGCATCTCGTTTCCGTCTCGTGCTTACTGGTTCCACTACCTTTGCTAGCACTGTCTGTCCGCGAGTGGCAGCAGCATCAGTTATCGATACCTAGTACCCTAGTACTATCTGTGGAAGGGCGTCAAGTGTTGTCTGGAAAGCATAAGTCAGTTCGGTTGGGACGGAGCAGCAGGGAGGTCTGGCAGCGCCAAGACATGCCAGGACAGCTGGCGGCAGGCAGGAATTGCCAGATCGAAGGGCTGTAGTTGCCAGGGCCACAAGCTTCGGACTCAGGACGTTTGGGTTGAGTGAACGTTAACGTAGTAGTGAAACCTCCACTATTTGAGATCACACTGTTTGTTCACGCATTGCTGCTCGTAGGGTCGCTGAGAAGAACGGCAATGAGTGGAGTGCTAGTAGTTAGCGAAATTAATTAGCTCTCCTCCACTTCTTATTATTAAACATTGAATTTCATGAAGTTCAACCAGCGGTACTTTTCTGCCTAGTGGCTGCTAATGCCCCAGTTACCTGTCCTGGAGGTTAGCTTATTTTCGCGGCAGTGCACTTTTCCTCAACTTGCCACTGCTGTCTGGTAAGGCATGTAGTTCGGCAGCCTCCTTCACTGTGGTTTCGATATTTTGCTCTTTTGGACTACCTTTGTCATAGTGGTTCCTTCTGCTTCTGGATGTTCGAAACACCAGATTCTGATGATGCAGTAGTGCTGTCAGCCGGTTTCGCCTTGCCTGGATTATTCCATCGTTGTGTTGGTTACCAGAAGTTAAGTGGATTTAGCAAGAGTGTTGTTCTGTGTTTAAACTGTCATTAGTTTGTGTTGCCATCCAGTTAAGTAAATAAAACTCTTGGCTGCCTGTCTCATCGTTTACGAAGTTCAGTGACTTTCCTAGGTCGATCCTTGGAGCACTGCCTGAGGCCCACTTCTCTCTTGATTTGATCAGATTCTGATGGCTGCTAATAGGGCATTCATCATGAATGCAATTTATCTTAAGAATTTTTAACCAGATGTTGTATCTTATATGATTGTCCTTTTTTATAATATTTTAATAAGAATTTGCTATCCAGGCCTTCTGCAGTCAAATTGTTTTTGAGTAATTACTGCCGTGGCCTTCAGCCAACAAATAATTTGAATTTCTTGTTAATAAGGCCTTCAGTTGTGAATGCAATTTTGTTTTAAAAATTTTTAATTAGATATTGTCTCGTAATATGATGTCCCTTTTTTTATAATATTTTAGGAAGAATTCGCTATCTAGGCCTTCAGCCATCAAATTGTTTTTTGAATAATTACCATTAGGACCATCAGCCAACAAATAATTTGAATTTATTCTCAGTTAGGTCTTCAGCTGAGAATGCAATTTGTCTAATGAATTTTTAATTAGATATTTTCTTAACAGTCATATTTGACAATTGTTCCTTATTGTCAACCTCATTTCCAACGGGTTTCAAATAAAGTGTAAGTGATTAAAAAAAACTGAGCAACCAACGGTAAATGAGTAAGGCCCCATCCACACCCAATCCTGCCTTCCCTAAGTACCAAGTCTCAGTAATATCTTATTAATAAATAAACACAACCTGATCCTCGCCCCCTTTATCTCCAGATGAGCAAGTATTAATGGTTAATCAAAACCAGATATATGCAAACATCGCAGAACCTACATCATGCAAGACCTCAGTTAGTGAAAACTAACCAATATGCAAAGATGGCAGCAGACCTTTAGTGTTGGCCATCATGCCAGTGTGGGCGTGGAGGACTCCACCATATAGATAATCTTCCATTTATGTACGGCTCCAGCGTGAACACAACGAGCTCAAGAGTCTCAACTGTAAAAAATAAACATATGGAGGTCCTGGGAAAGGGGAGGTGTGAGGATGGAGAAGAGGTGGACGGTGGAGGTTCCCCTTGGTGATCTTCATCTTTACCAGTGGTTTCCCAGGGGGCATGGTTAGGTCTTGAATGTGTGCCACCAAAGTGTGTAACCTCACACCAGATATGTAACCACATACCCTACTGAGGTTATCAGTCACAAGAACGGAAATTTCCTGAACCTGCATTAACAACATATTGCTAGTGGCGTTAGATATCGTCCTTGGCTGTAACTATCACTCCAATTGTACATCAGTTATTAACCTATTAAGGTGTCTGCAATATTTTTCTTCTACAGTGTGTAACACTTACATTGATTAGCAGTAATTTTATCTTATGTAAATGTGTATTTACAATTTATGAAGCGTGTATTTGGTGTTGTTTAAACTCCTTGACGTATGGTAAGAAAATAAGTTTTTTGTAATGCATATATGAAAAAACCAAAAAAACTATTTTGAAATTTTAAATTGTTATAGTATGAATATGTTTACAAAAAAGAGTATGTTTGTTAAAAGCTGGTACATTCTTAGGGAACTTGTATTTGTCACATGTAAACTCTGTAGGGAAGTTCCTCCACAACGGAAGCGGCATGGCGCGGTGTAAAAGGTGGATTTGGCGGTCACACTGAGCGGCTCCTTTGTGTGAACGACAGGCAGTATGTGGCTAACCTTAGCACAGTACATCTCGACGGTGCTAAGAGAGGCAATTGGAAGCTGAATTAGAATTGATTAGCCTTAGTTGTGAGTCTGGGTATTATTTTGTATTCACGAAATAATAGAATGGCTGTAATATGTTGAAAATTCGACGCCAAGAAGAGAATTTATAGAGCATTCGCTCATCAAGAGCCGTGAGAACGGCTAGCCGCCATGGCGCCTGTCACCAATCTTCGCCACTGCTTCACAAGCTTCATACATGCAGTTCAGTAATGTATATGGGCATGGACCAATTAATTTGTGTGATGTTTCAAAAATGATCACATAAAACATAAATTCATGTCCAGAATCATAATTTACATCCTGATCACGAACCTATACAAGGTCCTCACTTAAATGCTACTAAAACCGAATATCCTTATTTAAATGAACTATTCTTGCATTCTTGTGTTTAAAAGTGATTTTTTGTCTAAAGTAAAAGGAGTAGTAAAAGTTAAAGCGAGAGTAACATTTCAGTGCTTTGTTAAGGAACTACTGCATGTGAAATTGTTAAGATAGGAAATTTAATTACAATAGTTCAAAGATCAATTAATAGGAAAGTCAAAACCTTAATTATTTAACAGCTCAAACCACAAAAGTGAAATGGTGTAGGCTTTTGCTGAATATCCTTAGTTTGTTATAGAATATAGCTTTGTAGGATTACAGTGCAAGATTGTGTAAACATTATTCCAAGGAATACCTGCTTCAGAGATAATTAAAGTTCAAGTACATTTAAATCTTTAATAAAGAGATTTGTGGTAGTACTGTTAGAAGTAATATCATGCACAATTTCAAAGAAGGTGGTGTTTTGGTAACCATCATGAAAAGTTTCTTTTTTGAAGTTAATTAAGTCCATTGTTATATCTTATTGTCTTGCAAAGTAATTTAAGTCAGTGATTAGCTTTTAGAGTTAGTCCTTACTATTGCAATACACAAATGTTTTCACTACTGAAACTATACTAGTTTATGGGTCCCCATCATATTCTCCACCTATTAAGAAAAAATTGAGCTGTTACTGCTACTAAGGAAAACTGCTATATGTAGAAGAACTTAAACAGTGTATTTATGATGTTATTCATCTTTATTTGTGTTTTGTATGTCAGTCAAGTTAGAAGCCCCTGATGTTGAAATTTATTTCTGCACTTCATGCAGTGACATTTCAGTATTTGAGTAAGTAAGCTCTTGAGTGTGGCTGTCATTAATATGAGCTTGGTGAAAATGTGCTCCCCATAATTTACTGGTGTGTGTGTTATAGATAACTGCTGCTACACGCAGTACATAGTGTACTATGTCAGTTTGTATCCTGTTTTCTATTCAAAGAGAAATCTCAACAAAGGTAACTTCAATAACCAATATTAAGTTCTCTGGAATATATATTTCCAATTTAATGTGCCTAATTGGGCTGGCGACCGTTCATTTTTTCATTCATTTTAGTTTTCACCACTTTGATGAACTTCCAATTGTAAAGCCCGTTTGGTTTTTCTGTTAATTTCACCAGATTCGAAATTATAGTCCTATATCCTTGGCCATTAGATACACACACAGTCGAACTTCGAAATCCTTTCTGAGAGTAAAATTAGCATGTTCCACAGCACGATAGTCTTATATTTGGTGACGGTGACAGGATGTTCTTCAATTTTACTCACTAAAATACAGATTGTAACACAAATATTGGGTGTAAAATAACTGTATGACGAGCTTTGAATGTCGAGGGGCGCGAACTTGCAATAGGTCAGGAAAAATAATCAACAGTAATCTTTACAGGTCTTTCGAAGCTAAAATGTGAAAGTACTAACAAAACTAAAATGGATACAAAGACAACAGTAGGCCAGAACGAGCGTAGCAAAAAAGTACCCAGTGTACTAGCTGGCAGTACTTCACTAGACGAAAGCACAGATGACATCACTGGACGGCTACAGACCTACGTTGAGTATCATACGCACGTCAACGATCAAATTCAGATGATGAGCACGTTGCAAACAAAACAAGGTATGAAGGATGACACGAATGAAGACAGTGGTTATATTAACGACCCGATCGATATGTTCAATTCATAGGAACTGTAAAGTTAGCTGAGTGAATCAGGAGAAATAGAATCTGAGTATGAGGACACTTTAGAACAAGATAGCGAAAAACCACTGAACATGAATGATTTGTTAAAAATGTTGTCTGCACAAATTGCAGCACAAGGTAGGTAGTAATATAGACAATCAGCTCAAAACACAGGCTGATGTAATGAAAACACGAGGTGTTAATAGCAGTAAACCTTAAAAGTAGACTCAGAGTTAGGTGTTGTGGGTAATGCAATCAAGGACTTAAAAACTGAAATAGATACTTTCAATAACAATATCACCACTATGCAGGGACAGATTAATGACATCAACAATAGGTTTGATACCGAAATAATGAAGATTCAAGACACTGTATAACCTCTTGTTGTTACGAAAATTGATGAAAAGGTTTTCGGCCCCAAAACCTAACTAGTAATCAAATGTAAATCCGAAATTCCTCAATTGAGACAAGATGTGAATGATTCAGAAAAGGAACTAAGTGAACAATTGGATGAAAACCAGGACTGCCTATGGCGGGAGTATATCATGGCCAGCTTATACTCGTATGACAACATGTGGGGCGGCGGATGCGTTGGAATAAGAATAAATCTACTGTTGTATAAACGCTTGCGTGTTGAATAAGTTTCTAGCTTTTAGAATGTTGTTAATGCTGTCTTTTGCCGTTCTCAACACTGGCTCTCTATTTACTTCGTGGCCCCCAGAAAGTGATTTAATAAAACTTGGAGCCAGTAAATAGATATCCTAGTGCCCACTTTACCTGAGAATGTTCTTATAGCTGCAGCTTATAGCTCTGAGGAATTAGGAGATTGTCCGGGATTTCTAATCAAAAACGGTTTTCCAAAATAGTTGAGTATATTCTGAAATTCACTGATAAAAACCACAAGTATCCCTACAACCTAACTAACAGAGCAGTTCAGAGTCTAATGCGCTGATGCAACTATAAATGTCCGAATTAAATGTTAAAAAAGAATGCTCGCCATAATTTGATGAAAATACTTCATCAAACGCCACGCTAAATATTTGGTAGAATGTCTGTCCCGCGACGGCACGTGAAAATACGACAATACGCAAACTGAAGCTAGATAATAAAAATCATTCCAGAATTAACACTTCACATGAAATGTTTTCATGGTTCCGCGTATCTCTAGTAACTTAATACGGCACCCGAGGCTGTTTGTAGCAGATACACTGATGCGACGCGACTACCGACACAGATGGCGTGTCATTCAGCGTCTGGAGAGAACTGGGGCCTTGCTTCCTCGCGCAGTGTTCTTATATATAAAGCCGCGGTGCGGACGGCGAAGGGAACGCCTGATCTTTCCGGCTCTCTCGACTAGCCGCTGGGCTAGTAACGCACCACTTCAAGTTACATAATAATTTATAGCTTCTTTGGCTGATGGCCGAAGAATCTCTTAATTTAAACGTGCATTCAGCACGCAGGTAAGTATTGATAATAAAATTTTGACGTGGCTAAGTTAAATACTTTAGGCGAGAGAATTAATTTAATTGCCCTGCACGCACTAGATGAGCTCTGAACTGGCCCTGTTGAGATCCGCTATCGCTATAATTTTATAGGTATTAAAAAGAAACTTTACACATCTTCATAATCATAGCGGACCTCCAACCTATTTAAATCTAAACATCCTAGCCTTATTTACTAACCTACTTAATCTATCTTGCTTCCTTCAGTTTTGAGACGAAAACCAGAAAATCATGAATTTCCACTAAAGTCTTAATTTGTGAAACCCAGAGTACTGTTTTTATTAAATCATTATGAAGGATGAATCTAAATATAAATTTTGAAGTCTCTAGCTCTTTTCTGTTGCGCCAATGATTTTTCCAGAAAAACGTCCAAATCTCGGAAATGGCTGAAGTTATCAAACTGATATTTAACACACATTAATTTAGTATTATTTCTGACATGCTAGAAAAGTTTTAGTTCATGTGCTTGATTTTTAAGGTATTGCGCAACATTTATGACGTCAGAGCTAGTTACAGCAGACTGACTTGCACATAATGGAAACTGAAGTGAATTTACTATAGCGTGAGTAGGCTGCTTCCCTACATCACCCTCTACTTAAATTTTTTTTGTTTATGAATGTTAATGAATGAAAAAAAAAATTTAATTACAAAAAGGGAAGCAAGAGTACAGTTTAACTCCCTATGAAAAATCAAAATTAAAATATAAACATGTAGAAACATTAAAGAAAACTGATTACCTACATTAATTATTTAAATTGTAGGCATGTTCACTGCCTTTTAAACAATGTCATTACTCAAATTTTTAAAGCAAAGTCATGAAATATTTTGGCATACATATTGCCTTAGACAAACAAACACATACAAATTGAAAAATTATGAAAATCTTAGATCCATTAAATACATTAAATACATCTTTACATACACAAATTCAAAGAAAATAACATGACACATAAACAGATGATTATCTCTTAGCAGTCTTTTCTAAACCTGAAAGAAAAGTTCACAAATAATTTTTACACACGTGGTTGTAGCCGCTTTGGCTGGCGTCCTACACTTCCATTCACAAGGGTAGAGGAGGGGACGTTGCTATGGTGTGCGTCCTTTACGTTCTCTCTAAATTACATGGGGGAAAGGGGAGGGGTCACTGTGAGTTGTGTCCAAGCCACTCCACGCTTTCACGCAGCTATCAGGCTGCCATTATCTGGTTTGTCCTGTAGAACAAACAAAAGAGTGCCTCAGACTCTGTTCACTTAATATCTAAGGGTGGGTCACAAAGAAATGGGGATATATACATTTTATCTTCCAATATTTTGCTGGAACAAAGTTAACAGAACCTTTTTAATTTTTCTCTCACGGTTACTTAATTGTCATAAAGTCGGTAAACAAATGGCTCAAAACGCCGTTAGTCACGTACTGGAGAAAATTTATGCTCCTAAGGCATACAATCATAAATCATATTTAATCTGAATTTCTTATTTCTGGGCCGGAACGCTGAACCAATGCTCGGTACATTCCTGAATACATTTGTATTTTAAGCACTTAACTGACTCATCTTTGATTACTTTATTCTTAGAGATAGTATGAGTATGATTAGTGGTTGTTTTCTCAGCTTCTTTGTACATGTGAGTAACTTTTGGCAATAGTAAAGTTTTGAGTGTTCAAAACACACTACGTTTAGTTGACTACTAAATCCACTAATTGGTCCTCTGCTGTTGTCAGTCCCACATCTGCAATTAGGTACTTACTTACTTAGAAGTGTATTTATGCTGAGCTAAAATAATGTTTCACGCCTGTCAGTATGTTATTTATTCATTTTGCTAGTGTATGTACTTATTTAACACTCACTCTATTAATATTTAAAGCATAGGATAGCACATTTATTTCATATTCATAGTGTATTGCAGCTGATTAGTTTGCTCACGTGGCAATCCATTTCCACTCGATCGGACGCTGAAGCCTCAGGTAGTCTCTCTCAGACCTACCACTAAAGTGCATCAAGTAATTATGGATGAGCGTAATGCTAAATTCCTTAAACCTATAGGACACCATGAGCTGCTCTGTCTCATCTAACATAAGGGTACCTATGGTCGCATTGACGCCTCCAACTCATAACCTCAATACGTGTAGGTGTATCCTGTCACACACTACACTAAAATAATGGCCAGCTCCAACCTTATAAATACTTCAGGGACGTGTCCTTCACGTCTCAACCACAAACACTGCTCAATTCCATACACTGCCTTTCCTTGCTACACAAGGTGAGTTTATCCTTACAACTTATCTGCATATATTTCATACCACTAAGCAATCTCTTTTATTATTTATTAGTTAGCTCTAATGCATACACTAGGTTCACTACCACTTCAGATCCTGCTTGTACATGAATTCATATATCTTTTTAAATTACTGTTGGTGGACCATTTCCAATAAAACAACACTTTGTAGTTACTATATTACCAGGGTACTATACATAATTGTTACTCAAGTACATTTTATATCTTAATTACGTCATACTTCTCTATTGTTTGTCACTATTAGGTTTGTCACATTAGGTATTTTTCTTCACTAATCGGTAGATAGATTGGTTACATAACTCATGGCTTGATAGCCATGACAGAAAATTTTAGTATTTGGAAAGAAAAGGTCGAAATTTTTGAGGACAGGAAAGAGGAAGAATGAGTGAGACCTGAAAGGGAAAGAAGATCTCACACAGCTGGGACTGCACAGCTGCCACACTGTGTAGAGGTTAAAGAACAACCTCCTCCCTACAGCATTCATTAGTTTAATGCTGTAAAGAAGAGTTAGAAATTTTAGGTGGATAGAAAAGATGAAGAGTGAGTGAGACCTGAAAAGGAAAGAAGATCTCACACAGCTGGGACTGCACAGCTGCCACACTGTGTAGAGGTTAAAGAACAACCTCCTCCCTACAGCATTCATTCACTACCTATGAATTTCTTTAGGTCGATCACGTTCCTGAGACCTAATAGCTTCTTACTTTTTGGGTACTCCAGCCTATATGCATTGGCATGTGGTTTTCCTATTATCCTGAAAGGTCCTTGGTATACAAACATGAATTTCTTTGTTTCTGCATTTACTTTCTTTGATTTTTCTTTGGTTTTGACAAGGACTAATTGACCTATTTCAAAGCTAGTAGGTACAGCTTTTGCGTCATGACGCTTCTTCCTTTCCAACGCTCTTTTTCTCATATTAGCCCTAGCCTTTAGTTTCTTCTCGTCTGTGGATATTTGCGTTAGAATAGGGAATTCTACCATATCTGCAATCACATTGTGCGGTTCTTGGCCAAACATCAATTCGCAAGGTGCAAAACCAGTTGCATCATGTCTTAGGTTGTTAATTACATCCTCAAAATACTTAATGTGCTCTGCCCAACTTGAGTGTTTCCGAGCACAATAAGTTCTGCAAAGCCTATTCAATTCCCTCATAATACGTTCACTCATATTTCCTTGGGGGAAGTACGCAGATATTTTCAGATGTTTCACGCCGGCCTTATCTAGACATTCCTTAAATCTATCAGAAGTAAATTGAGGTCCATTGTCTGACAGCAAATTCTTCGGAACGCCAACGTTCACGAAGAAATCTTTTTCCAACTTTTCAACCAATGTTTTTGCATTTGCTCTTTTAATTGGGTATAGCTTAACATATTTACTGAATCCATCCACCACAACAAAAACATGGGTGCAACCACCTCTCGAAACAGGAAGAGGGCCAAACAAATCACAAGCCAGTAATTCTAGGGTTTCAGTTGGCTCTACTGAATGCATATCCCCTTGTATTCTGGTGTTGGCAGCACGGACTTTCTGGCACACTACACACGATGCTAGACGCTTGGCCACACGGCGGTACATGTTGTCAAATACAACCTTCTCTTGTAATTTTGCAATGCACTTCTTTGCACCGTAGTGCCCATACCTCAGGTGTACATAGTCGATTAGTAAGTTTACATGTTGTGAGGGAAAGCACAGCTTCCACTCAGAAACACCTACCTTCTTCCTTCTAAACAGAATACCTTTATGCAGACAATAGTATTGCGAAACCTTAGGATAGCTCGCATTTCCTAAATAGCTCTTCACTAATTTCAGTTGGTCATCTGCATTCTGCTCACGTCTCAAGTTCTTAATCACTCTCTTTAATGCACTTTCTTCCTTTACTTCGTGCAATGCAAACATTCGAATTTCATTTGGGTCTGTTGCTGTAATTCCCGCGTCATCACAGAGCTCCGCACTTCTAGATAACCCATCAGCTACCAGATTGTCTTTCCCTTGAATATATCTAACCTCAAGGTCAAACTGCTGGAGATACAATGACCATCTTACCAAACGAGCATACCTCAATTTACAGGTCTTTAAAAAGGTCAATGCCTTATGGTCACTGTAAACTATTATCTTGTGACCTAATAGATACTGCTCAAACTTCTGTATCCCAAATACAATTGCCAACGCTTCTAGTTCTGAGATGCCATAATTTCTCTCTGCTGCTTGTAAAGATCGACTGGCGAAAGCTATAGTCTTGTGCACTTCTTGTTCGTTCTCTATTTCTACTTGGAATACCTCCACAGCTATACCATAGCCACTAGCATCAACAGACATGCAGAATGGTTTTTCAAAATCAGGATGATGCAAAATTGGACTATTAATTAAAGATTGTTTAAGCACCTCAAATGCCTGTTGACATTCTGCTGTCCAAACCCAAGGGGTATTCTTTTTCAGCAGGAGGTGAAGACAGGGAGCATTAAAAGCCTGATCACTAACAAAACGCCTATAGAAGCCGAAAAGACCGAACATTGATCTCAACTGCTTCTTGTTTCTGGGAGCCTCAAATTTTTCAATGACTGCTAGCTTGCCTGGGTCAGGCAGAATACCTTTTCCACTTATCCTATATCCCAAGAAACCTATTTCCTCTTTAACGCACTCAGTCTTTTCAATCTTTAGTTTCATGCCACCTCTCTCAATAGCCTCTAACACTTCCTCTAATAAATCTATGTGTTTTTCCCAGGTAGGAGTTGCTATTAACAGATCATCTACGTAAACTGTTATTTTATTGCTTAAAGCTGGTCCTAAAACATGGCACATCACACGTACGAAGGCACAAACAGAGATATTAAGTCCGAAAGGTACCACACGGTATTGGTAACAAACTCCTTCGTACAAGAAAGCTGTGTACTTCCTTGAACTTTCCGCCAGTGGCAAATTCCAATACCCACACGTGATGTCCATAGAAGTTAAGAATTTTACTCCCCGGAATTTTTGCAGTAACTCGTCCATGTTCTGCGGTCTATCACTTTCCCTAACCACTATTTCATTCAACCAACGAGCGTCCAAGACCAATCTGACACTCCCGTCTCTTTTTGGTACAACAACAAGAGGATTATTGTATTCACTGACCGCTTTCTCAATCACACCCCACTCCAGCATTCTCTGTATCTCCTTTCGAACCGCCTCCTTCCTTGCTACATGTATTTGGTATGGCTTCCTGAAAAACACTTGGCCGGGTTTCACTTGTAATTGACATTCATAACCCTTGACTATGCCAGGTCGATCCGAAAATACTTTGTGATGCCTTTTTAGAACCTGTCTCAGTTCTTCCTTTTGATTGGCTGAAATCCTATCGATTTCCTGCAATTTAGTTTCTATTTTGTCTAAAATAATTGCTTCTTCTTCTTCTTCTGTATTCAGCTTATTGTTATTAAGATTAACACCTTCGTCCCAATACCTCCTATTTTTCAGAACTCGTATAGGCAGCTCCCAAGTTTCATGATCAGTTACTACATGTTTATCACTAAAAGGTACTATAATTACTCCGGTTATTGGCAAGACCATTTTTAACTGGCTTCTTTCAAAGTCAACAACACTCTGATATTTTGACAAGAAATCTATGCCAATTAAAACCTCAATACTGAGATTATTTACAATTAAACATGGATGATCAATTAAATTACCATTAATATTAAAGGACAGTAAAGCTTCTTGCTTTACCGTTTTTGACACTTTGCCAGTAGCACCAATTATTCTTAGTCCTGATACCCCCATTACTGTAAGCTTGTCCTTACCAGGTAATGCATCAAAGAAGGACTGAGATATTGCACTCACCTCACTTCCACTGTCTAAGAGACAACGTACATTGATACCCAACATATTCACTATTATTATAGGGTGGCTTATTCTAGGTTGTACAGGTGGTTCCTCACATTCATCTAGTAGTTCCTTTTGGATTTGTCTCCAACTAAAGTGATCGACATCTGTCTTCATTACATTTAGGTCACAGTGTGTAGGGGTTTCCTGAATTACATTTTCAGCTGCCTTTTCCAGTCGGTCTATTAATTTTAAATCGAAACACCGCACGACTTCATTACATTTAGTTTGCTGAACATGACCCAAATTACTGTAGTCTGAGCGATTCTGCGCCTCCAGACCGGGCATAATACTAGTTACAGCTAAACCACTTTCACCATTATCGTCGGTTTCCTTCTCAAGTGACAACTGGTCACAGCTACTGGGTTCATCGACCCCCAACAGGCTACCCTCTACATTCTCACTTATCTCCTGTCCTAAATCTATTAGTACATTATCAACATCCTGCACAGGCACTTTAGATAAGAGCACATCATCCTCATCGTAAATATAAGCATGAATTTCTTCTGCTTCTTCACCTGTCAATTCAGTATTTTGTAGCTCATCCCTACTGTTACACTGCTGCGCCTTCTCTTTCTCTTCCCACTTAGAAAGCGTTTCTAACACGGTATCTATCAAATACTGTGAGTGATCTAATATTTCTGTTGTATCCTTAGGTGCTATCGACTCTTCATCCACATGTTCAGTTTGAGTATTCTGATCTGTCTTACCAATTCCCTTAACTACTGGCTTAGGAAAAGTAACCGCCTGGTGAGCGCCAGTGTCCTCATAGACGGGAACTAGTTTTCCTGCCTCGGCCTACTACTGTTTCCTTTAGTTTCATTATAGTTAGCTGGCATAGCATTACTTTCCGTACTGTTGTTTACATGCATATTTCTGTTTGGAACAAAATTATTATCCCTTGGACGCCATTGTTGGTTCTGATAATTATTTCCCCAATTCCTACCTCTCTTAGGACGGTGAACACCTACTGTTCTGATGTTTACATTGCCATGTTGCTCGTTCCTAAAATTACTATTATTGTTATTGGAATTTCTGTTATTACGTGCTTGCTCCTCATTGGCCGCAACACGTTCTACACGTTCCAAATACTCAATGAAACGATCCAGATTGTCTCTAGGGGCTGATATAATTCTAGTTTGCCAATACCATGGCAGTTTGGCTTCAAGACCTAGTATAATCATTTCTGGTTTTAGCTTTTCCGCCAAATGTGACAAACGTGAAATCCATGACCTAGCAAACTCTTTAATAGATTCCTTGCCTGCATTGAAGCGTTTTCCACTCCAAAATTCTCTCAACACTTCATTTTGCTTATTGCTAGACCAATACTCATTAATAAAAGCTGTTTTAAATTCCGCTAATGTTTTACATTTCAACATAACACCAGCTGACCAACGCATGGCGTCACCTGCTAAATGGCTTTTAACAAACGAGATTTTCTCTCGTTCAGACCAAGTTGGTGGAATCACATCTTCAAAATCGTTCCAGAAATCTAGCGGATGGATATTTTTATCTGGATCGAACCGCAAGAACTGCCGACACCCGATAAAAGCGGCGTTTGCAGCTACAACTTGTTGTATACTACCATTACCAGAAGTTACTGAAGCTACTTTACTCTCAATGTTAGCAATGTTAGTACTGATATTTTCTACTTTCATTTCAACATTATCTACTCTTTGCACAATATGAGTAGTGTCAGTTTTGATTGCTTCTACTTCTGCTTGACATATGTTTACTTTTATATTAACATCTTTAAATCTATCTGAGCACAGTTCAGATTCCGTCTCGATCTTTTCTGTTAACTTGTGCTCCAGCTTCGCATCTTCCATTTGGAAGTCCTTGCGAACCTCAGCGACTTCGGATTTTATTGTCTTATACATTTCAGAAAATTGTTGAGCAACCTTTTTCTTAATATCCTCATGGTTGCAATCAATTTTATAGTTCAAACTGTCTAGATCCTCTTTCAACTTATTGCAACCAGCCGTGAAGGTATCGTCCATTACCTCCAACCGCTTATTAAAACTTGTTTGGCTGGCCACAATCTCAGACTTTAATTCAGCTGTCATTCTAGCATTACTGGCAGCTATTGCTTGTAATATAACATTTAAATCAACAGCCCCAGCACCTTTGGGTTGCTCACGAGCTGGCTTTTTATCACACTCAGGTGACGAAAAACTAGCTCCAATACCAGAATCATCAAAACTAAATGAAACTTCTGATTGATTAGTCATATCTAACTGCTCCTTCTTAAACTCTACCATCTCTGATGACTGTTTCATTTTTAATTCATCAGAGAAACTATCATCCAATAAATTTACAATTTCTACTTTCTGCTTCACTACAGGGGTCTCTATTATTGAATCATTGCCCCTTCGCGCACTACTGTCAGGAGACAATACTTCATATTTCACTTTAACATTACTACTTTCATGCATATTTACACTCGAACCGTTGTCTGGATTTACAGTTCCCTCAACAGACATAGGTTCTGATATAAGTTTAACCTCAGTTTCTTTTGGCGGTTCCATCACCGACAGTCTTTTAGTGCAGGTTAGTAAAATTTTTAACAGCTTTTCACTTAACTTAGTTCCTTCTGCACGATGTATGGCGTTGCCGGCGCGGCGTACCAGGATTCCTGATGCGACGTGGCATGTTGAACTGCAGACGGCTCTCCGACGGCTGTTGTGTGTTTGCGTGGCCCGCAATTGCAGGCTCTGCGTCGGCTGCTCCAGCGGACGACTGCGGTACGGCGAAACTGGCTTCTCGCGATGCTGGCAGCACCGCTAGACTCAGTGCCAGCTCCGTCAATCCAGATGCGTTGTTAATCCAATTGCGTCGTCCACATGCACACGTAACACATTCACTGTTCTATACTCAGTTGCGTGTCGCATTTCACTCGCGAATCCAAATAGTTAAAAATCACTTTCACTTAGTTGTTTCCCGGCCGATGCACCATATGTGGGGCGGCGGATGCGTTGGAATAAGAATAAATCTACTGTTGTATAAACGCTTGCGTGTTGAATAAGTTTCTAGCTTTTAGAATGTTGTTAATGCTGTCTTTTGCCGTTCTCAACACTGGCTCTCTATTTACTTCGTGGCCCCCAGAAAGTGATTTAATAAAACTTGGAGCCAGTAAATAGATATCCTAGTGCCCACTTTACCTGAGAATGTTCTTATAGCTGCAGCTTATAGCTCTGAGGAATTAGGAGATTGTCCGGGATTTCTAATCAAAAACGGTTTTCCAAAATAGTTGAGTATATTCTGAAATTCACTGATAAAAACCACAAGTATCCCTACAACCTAACTAACAGAGCAGTTCAGAGTCTAATGCGCTGATGCAACTATAAATGTCCGAATTAAATGTTAAAAAAGAATGCTCGCCATAATTTGATGAAAATACTTCATCAAACGCCACGCTAAATATTTGGTAGAATGTCTGTCCCGCGACGGCACGTGAAAATACGACAATACGCAAACTGAAGCTAGATAATAAAAATCATTCCAGAATTAACACTTCACATGAAATGTTTTCATGGTTCCGCGTATCTCTAGTAACTTAATACGGCACCCGAGGCTGTTTGTAGCAGATACACTGATGCGACGCGACTACCGACACAGATGGCGTGTCATTCAGCGTCTGGAGAGAACTGGGGCCTTGCTTCCTCGCGCAGTGTTCTTATATATAAAGCCGCGGTGCGGACGGCGAAGGGAACGCCTGATCTTTCCGGCTCTCTCGACTAGCCGCTGGGCTAGTAACGCACCACTTCAAGTTACATAATAATTTATAGCTTCTTTGGCTGATGGCCGAAGAATCTCTTAATTTAAACGTGCATTCAGCACGCAGGTAAGTATTGATAATAAAATTTTGACGTGGCTAAGTTAAATACTTTAGGCGAGAGAATTAATTTAATTGCCCTGCACGCACTAGATGAGCTCTGAACTGGCCCTGTTGAGATCCGCTATCGCTATAATTTTATAGGTATTAAAAAGAAACTTTACACATCTTCATAATCATAGCGGACCTCCAACCTATTTAAATCTAAACATCCTAGCCTTATTTACTAACCTACTTAATCTATCTTGCTTCCTTCAGTTTTGAGACGAAAACCAGAAAATCATGAATTTCCACTAAAGTCTTAATTTGTGAAACCCAGAGTACTGTTTTTATTAAATCATTATGAAGGATGAATCTAAATATAAATTTTGAAGTCTCTAGCTCTTTTCTGTTGCGCCAATGATTTTTCCAGAAAAACGTCCAAATCTCGGAAATGGCTGAAGTTATCAAACTGATATTTAACACACATTAATTTAGTATTATTTCTGACATGCTAGAAAAGTTTTAGTTCATGTGCTTGATTTTTAAGGTATTGCGCAACATTTATGACGTCAGAGCTAGTTACAGCAGACTGACTTGCACATAATGGAAACTGAAGTGAATTTACTATAGCGTGAGTAGGCTGCTTCCCTACAAACAGAAGCAGAAACTCCATGAAAGAGTTTTGTGAAATGTGGTATCAGAAACTAACACACTTAACAGACGAACGAAATCCGAACTAGTGTGGGAACTATGGAAAAAGGTCCCAGAAGATTCAAAACGTTGTGTTGGAAGTAATCACAAAAGCTTCTCGTCATTTTTGAAAGGGTCTCAGACGAGGACCACTGGACAGGGAACTATGATTATCGACAGTATAATAACAATCTAAATCGGGATAATCACAAGAATAATGAACAGAATGAGAACGAGCGTTAACGCATAAATACATAATGTTCAAAAATGGTTCAAATGGCTCTGAGCACTATGGGACTCAACTGCTGAGGTCATTAGTCCCCTAGAACTTAGAACTAGTTAAACCTAACTAACCTAAGGACATCACAAACATCCATGCCCGAGGCAGGATTCGAACCTGCGACCGTAGCGGTCTTGCGGTTCCAGACTGCAGCGCCTTGATCCGCACGGCCACTTCGGCCGGCTACATTATGTGAAGAAAAGTATCCGGACACCCCATAAAACATACGTTTTTCATATTAGGAGCATTATGGTGCCACCTACTGCCAGATAATCCATATCAGCGACCTCAGTAGTCATTAGACATCGTGAGAGAGCAGAATGCGGCACTCCGCAAGACTCATGGACTTCGAATGTGATCAGGTGGTTTGGTGTCACTTATGTCATACGTCTGTATGCGAGATTTCCAAACTCCTAAACATCCCATGGTCCACTGTTTCTGATGTGATAGTGAAGTGGAAACGTGAAGGGACACGTACAGCAGAAAAGTGTATAGGACAACCTTGCCTCTTGACTGACACAGACCACCGACAGTTGAATAGGGTCGTAATGTGTAGTAGGCAGACTTCCATCCAGACTATCACACAGGAACTCCACTGCTTCAGGATCCACTGCAAGTACCATGACAGTTAGGCGGTAGGTGAAAAAACTTGGAATTCGTATTCGAGTGGCTGTTCATAAGGCTCACATGACACTGGTAAATGCCAAACGACGCCTTGCTTGATGTAAGTAGTGTAAACATTGGACGATTGAACACTGGAAAAACGTTATTTGGAGTGAGGAATCACGGTATACAATGTGGCGATCCGATGGCAGTGTGTGGGTATGGCGAGTACCCGGTGAACGTCGTCTCCCAGTGAGTGCAGTGCCAACAGTGAAATTCGAAGGTGGTGGTGTTTCGGTGTGGTCGTGTTTTTCATGGAGGGGGCTTGGACCCCTTGTTGTTTTGCATGGCAGTATCACAGCGCAGGTCTACATTGATCTATTAAGCATCTTCGTGCTTCCCAATGTTGAATAGGAATTCGGGGATGGCGACTGCACCTTTCAACACGATCAAGGACCTGTTCATAACACGGCCTGTGGCGGACTGGTTACACGACAATAACAGCCCTGTAATGGACTGGCCGCGCGTGATTAGCCGGACGGTCTCGGGCGCTGCAGTCGTGGACTGTGCGGCTGATTCTGGCGGAGGTTCGAGTCCTCCCTCGGTCATGGGTGGGTGTGTTTGTCCTTAGGATAATTTAGGTTAAGTAGTGTGTAAGCTTAGGGACGGATGACCTTAGCAGTTAAGTCTCATAAGATTTCACACACTTTTTTTTTGTAGTAGACTGGCCTGCACAGAGTCCTGACCTGATTCCTATAGAATGCCATTGGGATGTTTTGGAACGCCGACTTCGTGCCAGGCCTCACTGACCAACATTGATACCTCTCCTCAGGGCAGCACTCCATGAAGAATGGGCTGCCATTCCTCAAGAAAACTTCCAGCACCTGATAGAACGTACGCCTGCGAGAGTGGAAGCTGTCACCAACGCTAAGGGTGGGCTACGATCATACTTAGTTCCAGTATTACCGATGAAGGGCGCCACGATCTTGTAAGTTATTTTCAGCCAGGTGTCCGGATACTTTTGATCACATAGTGTATGATACAAAGAGGTAAAGGCAGAGGTCGCGGTAACACGTCCTTTCGCGGTAGAGTATTTGCACCGAGAAACTATAAAAACCAAAATCACAAGGAAAACTAAAGCCCGCATGTGTTATATGCCAGAGTTGGTTGGACAAATAATACTGGCCCAAACTAAAGAAATCGTACCGGCCAAAACAAAATGAATTTAAGACGCGAGTATGCGGCAGTGCAGCGCCACATTACCGTTCATGCAGAACAACATGTGCAGGCTGTGCTACCAGAGCGAGCGTGCGAACTGAGCAATGAACTTTGCAGAGCCATCAGTTGTCTGCAGCGTTGATTTAGTAGCAGCAGTAGGGAGACGTGACGTCACAAGGGAAATCAGTGGATCTGTTTTGGTGGGAAATATCACTGAAACGAGGAAGGAATCTGCTACGTTGTTAAGTAAAAGCGATGGCATCGACAACCAAGCAAACACAGACAATCTGTGCGAAAAGGAGATTTCAGGGATCGGGGAGTGGCGTGGTGATTTGTTTTACGGCTTCAAGCAATATGAGTGGGAAGACGTTAAAAGGCGATATACGGACAGGGAATTAATAAATGGGAGATACGAAAGTGGAAACGTCGAAAAGAGAGAGTTGTCCGAAAATGAAAAGGAGATGAAAGTAGTTAGCCCCGCGCAAGGCGCACGAGCAGCCATTTCAGATGAAGTGGTTGGTAAGGGAGAGGAAGGCGCTGCGCAAAGTATGGGAGCTGCCGGTATTAAAGAAATTATTGCTAGAAACAGAGAAATTGTCGGTATAAATAGGCATCTGGAGCAGGATGAAATCCTCGATATTGAAGATGAGGCGATCCTGGTTGACGAAAGACTCATACAATTGTTGTTGATGGTCAAGAGAACATAGATTCAGAGAGTATGTGTGAACCACTGAAATCCATGACGATTATACTAAATATGAAGGTTGGCGTCGTCAAAAGCGATATTGAATAACCGCCTGTGACTGAAAATGAAACAGTAATTTTAGTAAAGAAACTGACAAAAGGTCAAAAGAGGAGCTTTCTCGTTGTCTAAGAGTAGTGTTCATGTTATAATTAGACCGTGAACATGAAATAAATGATATTTCAGATGAAAAAAATGTAGAAATGGAGGAAAGGGCAGCAAATACTGAACCAAAAAGGAAGGAGCCACCAGACAATACGATACTGGGGCAAGATATGATTAGAACTGTGAAAGATGTCGAAATCAGAAAAGCGAAGAAGAGCCCAGGCAGATCTGATTTGCTCGTAAATTACATATCTGAAGCGATCTAATGGTCATACAAGATTTGTTATGGGAGGAACAAGAAAATTCAGAAAATAGTACGATCAAACAAACTACCATTCACTCGAAATTTATGGTATTACATTGCAAGTACTTTTAGCCACTGAATCCCAAATTAGTTCCACACCACGATCATAGGGCATGGGGCAGGTGTATTGCAGACTTTGAAATTGTGATGAATACCCTCCACCATGGAACTACAGGATTTACACCTGAGGAAATTCTATTTAATCATAAGAGCGAAAGTATAACTGAAGAAACCTTACAATTTCTATCATGTGTAGAACTAGATCTGAGGGAAAAAAGACAGTAAGAAAAGAATAAAACATAAAGCGGAAGCCAGATATAAAAGGTTCGATAAGCACCTTCAAGTGACCAAATTGGGTATGTAGTGCTCATAAAAACTCACGAAAAATCTAGTGAAATAAACCAAGAAATTTCTAAGTTCAGATATATTTATAATGGTCCCTTTGAAGTGCAAGGAACTCCGCAACTATCTCTTATTATCTTGTTTACCCTAAGTCAAACAAGCCATTAGATGTTCGTAACATTGTAGATTTAAAACCTTACGTCCACAGAAATGAGTAATAAGGGGAAACATTAAAAAGTTTATACGGAAATAATATGACAGTATTTTACTTTGTATGTTCTTGTTCATGATTTTGTGTCGTCGAATGTTGTTCTGAGACTACGGATACATTTCTCCAAGTTTCAGACTCTGTGTAATATAATTGGATATACGTATTATATGTAAACTCCAAGCTACGACATACATGAGGACTGCATTGATTGAATACTTTCAGCATGATCAGGAGGACTGCCAAATATGTCAGTAGGAGGACAAGTGTTGAAGTTGAGAACAAACGAGGGCTGCCAAATATTTCTATAGGCAGAGAAGGATTGAAGTTGTAAATAAAAGGGGACTGCCTAGAATATTGAAGGGGCAGTGATGAAAAGATTGTATAGTGTACTTAGTGTTATGTTTTTTATTATGAACTGCATGAATATTCAAAGCAGAAAAAACATAATTTCTTAATGATCAAAAAGTAAAAAATAGGGATGGATTAATCATGTGCAAAGAAGGCATTAAAAATATTGACATATCTCATCATCCAAATGAAAATATTGCGTAACGTAAGCTCTGTATGTAAGCAATATGTAAATTCCTACATATCTTTTTCGAAACGTGGACGCATGTATAAAATAGTATACATTTGGTCAATGTGACAGAAATTCACGTCTTAATACTTAATGAAAGAGTGTTTTTTATAAAAAGATATGTGAAGTGTTTGTTGTGTACTGTATTTGCAAAAAAAAAAAATATGTCACCCAACACTGTTTTGAAGTGCTAATGATGTTTCACTGATGCATCCCTGTCGGGTCACCTCAATCAAACATGGGGCATGTGTAATACTTATAACGATTAGGAGTAGGTTTATTTTATGTAACTGTGTATTTGCAATTTATGAAGCGTGTATTCTGTGTTGTTTGAGCTCCTTGGTGTTTGGCAAGAAAAATCAGAGTTTTGTAATTTATTTATGAAAAAAGCAAGAGTATGTTGAAATTCTAAATTATTATAATATAAATAAGGTTATAAAAAGTGTATGTTCATTAAAAGCTGGTTCATGCTTAGGGCACTTGTATCTGTCACGTGCAAACGCTGTAGGGAAGTCCGTCCGCAACGAAAGCGGCATGGCGCGATTTAAAGGTGGATTTGGCGGTCGAACTGAGGGGCTCTTTTGTGTGAACGACAGGCAGTATGTGGGTAGCCTTAGCACGGTACATCTCGACGGTACTGAGAGAGGCAATTGGAAGCTACATTAGAAGGGACTTGCCTCAGATGTAGATTTGGCTGTTATTTGGAATTCACGAAATAATAGAATGGCTGTAATATGTTGAAAATCCGAAACCAAGAAGAGAATTTATAGAGCATTCGCTCATCAAGAGCCGTGAGAACGGTTAGCCGCCATGGCGCCTGCCACCAATCTTCGCCACTGCTTCACAAGCTTCATACATGCAGTTAAGTAATGTTTACGGGCATGGACCAGTTAATTTGTGTGTTGTTTCAATAATAATCACACAAAACATAAATTTGTGTCGAGAAGCATAATTTCAATCCTGACCACGAATCTATGCAGGGTCCTCACCTAAGTGCTACTAAAACTGAGTATCTTGATTTAAATGAACAATTCTTGCATTCATGTGTTCAAAAGTGACTATTTTTGTCTTTGAAGTTAATTAAGCCCAGTGTTGTATCTTATTGTCTTGCAAAGTAATTTAAGTGAATGATTAGCTTTTAGAGTTAGTCTCTACTGTTGCAATAGTCAAAGATCTTTGACTAGCGAAGCTATACTAGTTCATGGGTCCCCATCATATTCTCCATCTATTACGAAAAATTTGAGCTATTACTGTCTGTTAGGAAACCTGCTATATATAGAGAAGCTTAAACAGTGTATTTATGATCTCATTCACCTTTACTTGTGTTTTTCATGTCAGTCAAGACACAAACCTCTCATGTCCAAATTTAGTTCTGCACTTCATGCAGTGTCATTTCAGAATTTGAGTAAGTAGTGCTCTTGAGTGTGGCTGTCATTAGTATGAGCTTGCTGCAAATTTCCTCCCCACAATTTGCTGACGTGTGTGTTATTGGAAACCGCTGCTACACACGGTGCATAGTGGACTATGTCAGTTTGTATCCTGTTTGTTATTCAAAGGGAAATCTCAACAAGAGTAACTTCAATAACCAACATTCAATTTTATTAAATATATATTTCCAAATTAATGTGCTTTATTGGGCTGCCGACCGTTCATTTTTTCATTCATTTACGATTTTACCTCTTTCACTAACTCCCAAGGTGAAAGCCTGTTTGATTTTTCTGTTAATTGCACCAAATTCGAAAATATAGTCCGATACCCTTGAGCATTAGACACAAGCGTGGTCGAACTTTAAAATCCTTTCAGAGGGTTACATTAGAGTATTTCATAGCGCGTTAGCGTTATAAGTGCCCACACAAATTGCTTAGGTTTTACAATAATGTCCAAGATGCAGTACTCGGACCTCGGTGCCACAAATTACAGTGATATGGTCAGACTTGCAAGATGATGCGTCGTTGATTTATTACATAATTCCAAAGTACATTTTAGTCGCAACTATCTACTATATTGCAGACTCTGTTATATCTGGTGGCCCACCATCTTTACATACTGGTCACCAGGTGCCACCAACTCAGCCCCAACACAAAGGTTTGGGATATGCAGTTCTTTATCTGCAGCAGTGTGCTTACTCACTGGTAACACGGTCGCTGCCAGATGGTGACCACACCATCTGTGCTGAGCCTTACGATTTCACGTGTTCTGCACCCACTGACAGCTCCCTAGCGTATGTGTGGCATTACAAACGAACTGTTAATGAACTCACAAGTACATCCTACTGATATATACATTTCACTACAATGAATTTTAAACTGATCGGAATTGATTTACTGTTATTTAAAAAGGAATACCCTCACAACGTTTCTGATTTTACTGAAGGCAACTTTACCATCTGCTCTAAGGCTCTGTACCGAGCCATACTTAAAAAGCTCTGTCAGACATTCCAATTATGGGACCATTGGTCCTTAATTACAATCTTATTGAAGTCTGCTTCACACCGGAATGTAAACATGAAACATGTCGATACTGTCTTGTGCCATGTAACTAGCTGTCGTCAAAAGAAATAACTTGATGCTGACCCGTTGTTACTACGAACTTCTGCGTTTTGATCCACAAATTTTGTCACTAATACCGCAGCAGAATTCATGAAGTTCAGACAGAATATCCATCTTAACAAAAGGGAACTGAAGTTGCATACATGTAACGCATATGTTGAACAAGTACAAAACTGATCTTCATTACAGGTCAGTAAAAGGAAAGAGGAAAATACGAGTACATAATTCGCATGTAGGAAATTTATACTATTATTACTTTGTACTGGATTACTAAGTACACATGTTCATCTTATGTCATGTTTTGCTCGTGCCACAACAAAGCTTTCAAGATCAATGGAAAACTGTTAACTTGTGAGGTCAGTTTTTCACTTAGACTGTCTATCCAAAAATCTGATGTTAATCGCTGCATAATGAATATATGATAATACAAGGCGACCGTTCAGACCTGTCGCACTGTACTCACATTTTCCACGAGGGCCTCAGTTTCCAACTATTAAAAATAATGAATAGAAACACCTGTCATATGAGCCAGATAATCACAACTTTCGATGCAATATGAGAGAACTTCCTATTTCATAAATGTAGCAAAGTTTTTGGCATGACCTCTGAATACCTTATAAGGAAACGGACTTGGACCAGACTGTCCACCATGTGGTATTCAAAATCTCGAATTTTGCTGGGAATGTGAGCTCCTGAAAACTGCGAGCACTCCACACAATTTCAAAACAACAATTTCCTACACGGTTACGAAATATGCGGCCCACATCTTGGGACACTAATGTGCGAAACGTTGTATACACAGAAGTATATCACAACTGAATACCGCAAGGTGAATCACTACTGTAACAAATAAGCAAAGCGTATTAAAAATGAGTAGTTGGCTGAGCACCACCTCGCCTTTGAATAAGTGTCAATCAAGAACAGATTTTAATCACCAGTTTCATGAATTAATTTTTGGGAATCATTCCAGTAATCAAATCTGGAGGGGACACATAGTAGCCGGCCGCGGTGGTCTAGCGGTTCAGGTGCTCAGTTCGGAACCGCGGGACTGCTACGGTCGCAGGTTCGAATCCTGCCTCGGGCATGGATGTGTGTGATATCCTTAGGTTAGTTAGGTTTAAGTAGTTCTAAGTTCTAGGGGACTGATGACCACAGATGTTAAGTCCCATAGTGCTCAGAGCCATTTGACACATAGTAAATTTTCGGTCTCTCGCACAAGCAACGTGTCACGCAGGTTCTCCAGCGGCAGCAGTGGGCTCTGTCACAAGCAGCGTCTCCAACACTACAACAGTGTCTCCACTACCCTGTGCCAGAGACCCTTTGCCTTCCATTTCCGCCCTAAGACCTTTACCTAACACGTAAGTGCCGAATTGGATTTGGCATTAGGAGGAGCACAATACTCAGTTTCGTCACACGTAAACAGTGGAAGATCCATGAATTTTATGCCAGCCGTCAAAAATGTTTTGACATACTCCTATGTGTGTGTCATAATTCTCTGCATCGTCTCGACTGTCCAACTGTCACATCGTTGCCCAAGGCCTCAAATGCTTCAATGAAAAATATAGCATGATGGAATAATTATAGGAAAAGGATGGCCTAGCAAACTTGATACATAGACGTAACATACAATTGATAATAAAAGGGTATCAGAAGTAGGAGATTAAAAAATAATCCAGATTAACCCCAATTTGTTATGAAGATCTCTACTAGCGTATTTATGAACAGGAATTAATCACATGGTCTGTTCGGGACTGAAAAACACAGATAACGTGAAAACTGACAATTACTAAAACGAAATAGTTCTAATCTAACACGTATATTACCTGGTAGAGACTAGATAGATTAGGTGAATGGGAAAGACTGAGTGCTTACAGTTATGGGGAGACAAATTGTCGGTAGACACAACAGTGATTGTCTGACTGCACCACAAAAACGGAAAACTACTTCTGGTGTGCATACTGTAAGACCTTCGGTACGCACACCATATGATTATTTGACTTGTCGCTTTAACGAAGTAGGCGAGTGTCAGCAATATGTCTCGTGGTCTTATCGTGGCGTGTTTATCTTCTGTCGTTCGGTCAGACGATAGAAATTCCACTTGCACGCTTAGAGTAGCAGATTGACGGTGACCAACTTTAAACAGAACTTGACTAATTTTCACACACATTTATTAAAATAATAAAAAGGATAGATATTAAATAACTTGATTCTGGATGCTGTTTACAACTGACAATCTGGAGTTCCTTTGGTCTTGGTACGTTAATCTTATTCTCACATATCTCTGATACTTGACAAAGTGTCTATACATTTCTCTTCATAGCTATGTACAGGAATATGATAATCTTACGAGGCGCAGACTGAAACTTGACTACAGACTGATGCAGACTAAGGCAGACTGACTAATCGGAGGTCTGTACACTCGTTATAATACCTCGAGCGTTCAGGTATCATTGCGCGAGTGTGATCCGCCAGGAGAAAAGGTTCTACGTTAGCAGCAATCTCATTGGCTGCGTTGCATATTAATACGTGGATCGGCGGAAGTAGAATTTGGTCCGTCTTTATGGCAGCGCCATCTCGTAGAGCGGAGTAGGACGAGCGCTGCGCCTGCGCTGTTGTGCTTAGCGGGGCGCGCTCTAGATGGAAAGTTGTGTACGCGCTGACTACGCTGAACTATGTACACAACACTACTACTTGCAAACAACATCGCTAGTCGTCTCATGATCGAGCCTCAGTCCCTCAAGAGAAGTGTAAGGTTCGCGGAACCTGTTTCACCCTATGAATGTGCCTAGAAACGATCCATAAGTTTGACACCATACTCTGAATACTCCAGAGTAGACAACCTGCTGCTCTCTGTAACACATCCGCTGCTGACTGCGGAAATGTCCTTCTCTACATTTGTGGCGAAGTGTTCTTCTCAACATTGAGAACCTACTGCCTCCGTCAATATCCCCAGACGAGGCGCTTTACTCAGAACCGCTGCACAGAGCTACACCAAAAAGGTCCTTGCGTTGTCCCATGCAATTCCCATGCAATTCCCATGCGCCAATGAAAAGACTTTGATCGCTTGCCAGCATTGTTGTTAAAAAATAGCTAACTCCTCATCTGTCCAAAGTTTTACTATGTTCACCAATCGTCTGATTCCAATGCACGCACTTCTTAAACATCTCTGTGTTACAGTGCACTCATCAGATAAGTTTCTCAATTCAGCCATTACTCCACGCGTGGATTTCACTGAAACTAGTGGTCTGACTCTCTCTCCTTAGCATTTTTTTTTTCAGGTTAACCGATGAGCTGCTCTCATACAACGTTTTGGAGAGGACCGTGTTCACCCCACGCGGAGCGGCGCTGGTATATCTGGCCATCGCTTTTACCAAGACAGAAAAGACTCCAGAAGGAAATGCAACGAGTCACTTCTCAAATGTCACAGGCTTCTGTATCTGCGACTGACTTACCATTCCATTGCATTTGAATAAGGTGACCGTCGACGAAACCCAAAGTTCTTTTGAAAATTGTTTTGAACTTATGTCAGATTGGGAAAGCCAAAATTCTGCATAACTGTAAGTTCTCGTCATTATGTGTGTTATATGACGTCTTTGGGTATGAACTATAGGAACTATTGGAACTATAGGAACTATAGGAAAAACTGGCAAAATATGAAGAAAAATGGTTCAAATGGCTCTGAGCACTATGGGACTTAACATCTGTGGTCATCAGTCCCCTAGAACTTAGAACTACTTAAACCTAAGTAACCTATGGATATCACATACATCCATGCCCGAGGCAGGATTCGAACCTGCGACCGTAGCAGTCGCGCGGTTCCGGACTGAGCGCCTAGAGGCAAAAGGTGACTCCCACGCATCCAAGGTAAACAATTATTGTCGCATAGCGTTGTACGTGCCGAGAAAGGACACATCTTCCTGTCCCCTGGCTTTCGCCTCTGGGAGCAATGCCGAAATACCCTGGGTGGCTGACCTTTAGGTCTCTTTCTTACCTGGCTCACCATGGCCTGAGCTAAACTACGGAAAATGTCACATGCAAAATTGGCCGCGAGGAAAGAGAAGGAATTAAAGAGTGAATAGATGACTTAATCCTTGCAGTAACTGAGGTTACTTATTATCAGTATTAATTATTTATTACCTGCCACGGATACAATTCGGACTGTGATGGATATAAATCAGTTATAAACGGAATGCGAGTTGTGCCAGTCCTGCAATGGAATAGCGCGTATTATCTTACTTACACACAGGGAAAAGTTTGCAAGGACTCGGGCTCGTCACAGTATCATACAATTTTATTATGACTTTCTAATCTCGCGCGTTTGGTTGGAATGATAGGTAAAAGCGTTCTTTACCCAAGGAGCATATTAATTTTCTCTAACACTTCTCTCACTCATTCCTAAAGCAAACACATCCATTCGTTTCAAGTGCTGGGTATGTGTCGACTATGTCGACAAATGTATTTCAGGACACAAAATATAAGAATGGGAAAATCATCTTACGTATTCCA
The DNA here is from genome assembly GCF_021461385.2 of Schistocerca piceifrons. Classification (NCBI taxonomy): domain Eukaryota; kingdom Metazoa; phylum Arthropoda; class Insecta; order Orthoptera; family Acrididae; genus Schistocerca; species Schistocerca piceifrons. The sequence goes on from NC_060142.1 coordinate 641,802,148, forward strand.
TTCGTTCTGGTCGTGAAATCTTTACAATGCTTCCTCTCTCAATACATTTCTCACTGATAAACAAAAATTACAATTTTTGTAATTTATTCCTATGTCTCAGTCATCCCCACTATTATTATAATGATGGCTCAGTAGCGTAATCACCTTCACTCTTCACTTGAACAGTTAAGAGCAACTTAAATTCACTCACTAACTGAACAATTTACTAGTCTTATCAACATTGAGGCACATCCCTATTGCACAAGACAAAACAGACAACACAAACGGTATAATGTGTCAAAATTTTTAGTATCCATCGTGAATTCCTACGTACTTTGCTTCGATCATGATGGCACAGATGCCTGTTCGGTCTTACTTGTTCCACACAAACTTAACTCTTAATAGCTTATGCCACAGACCGTCAAACTAATAATTTCATACTGAATGTATGCGTATTTACCCGTAATTCATCACGCAAATACCTACATCGTCTGCAGGTTGAAAACTACCGATGAAACCGCGAAAGTTGGTATCAGTTGTAAATTTTGATAACTGCTCCGTATTTCAACATATACCGCTTTTAATTAGGTCTCCGAAACAATTAAAAAAGAGGTGTCAATAGTTAGTGGAAACGGGAGAGAGCTTTTTTTCGCGTTGTTCGAGTAACGAATGGCCACAGAGATCGCCGACAGGCGCGGCGCTCCGGCGGCGGAGCAAATCGGCGCAGAGGGAGCGCCAGGAACGCAAACCGGACGCTAAATGGGATTTCGCTTTGCGCGCCACTTGCGGTCGCCAGTGGAACTGCCGCCGCGCCGACCGCAAATGGACGCGCGTCACCGGCGTGCGGTCTCCGCTGTGCGCCCGCTCACACCGAGCTGCACTGACGCCGGCCGCGCACGGCTGGTTAGCGCCCGGGAAAAGCGCCGCGGGCCGCGCACCTCAACAGGCCACACGGTCGCAACTGGATGTTTACTGACGTGCAGCCAGGCGTGATTAGCTTCTTAAAAATCCGTTTACATTCTTCAGATTTGCTATAGACTACTAATATCTGGTTGTTGTGAGCATTATTCTGACTTTCAGCAAATAACAGGAGTGGAAGATTTTCAGTATGAGGGTTAAGTGACTGTAGGTTAGGTTAAGTTAGTGTTGTTTAACGTCCCGTCGACAACGAGGTCATTAGAGACGGAGCGCAAGCTCGGGTTAGGGAAAGATGGGGAAGGAAATCGGCCGTGCCCTTTCAAAGGAACCATCCCGGCATTTGCCTGAAACGATTTAGGGAAATCACGGAAAACCTAAATCAGGATGACTGGAGACGGGATTGAACCGTCGTCCTCCCGAATGCGAGTCCAGTATTAAGTGACTGTATTCTTTAGGTTACACATACAGTAACTTTTCTATGTAGTCCTCCACTCGGCCAGTGTACGTTGTACAACGATGAACTGATGCCTTTCCTGTAATGTGTCCTGCGAGACTTCCAAAATAATCATCCATAGGTACGGAAATTCCTTCACACTAGAAACAATGTCTCCTGTCTGCAAACACGCTGAAGAGCCACATATTGTGACCACTGCTCATCGCGAGGTTGAATGTCTCCTGGTGGTGTTGCGGGCACGTGAGACGGTAAGGAAGGAATCTGAGCGGAAGAGAGGCGAATAGCAATCATTATAGCGAAGATACGGGCCGCAGTTGTGGAAGTCCAATGATAAAAGCAGTTTTGACGAAGGGCACATTGTAGTGGAGCTGCGGTTGCAAACTAAAATCTCTGAAACGGAGAAGCTGATCGTCTTTTAGCGAAACAGTCTCGAGAGCGCATGTGGAAAGTGGTTCAAGGATGGTGAAATATTGAGTGCGCCCCATGGTATTGGACGAGCCCTTCTCATCACAAAACGTAGAGATTGGAGGATCCCCCCACTGTGTAATCCAGGTTAGGCAGCGATCTGCGACAGATCTGGCGAGCTAGTACAGTGCTGGCGCAGGCACAGGTGTTTCGGAGCTCACCGTTCAAATCATTGAAATGGCTCTAAGCACTATGGGACTTAACTGCTGAGGTCATCAGTCCCCTAGAACTTAGAACTACTTAAACCTAACTAACGTAAGGACATAATACACATCAATGCCCGAGGCAGGATTCGAACCTGCGACCGTAGCGGTCGCGCGGTTCCAGACTGTAGCCTAGAACCGCTCGGCCACTCCAGCCGGCGCTCACCGTTCAAAGGACAGTGTCGAACATGGAGCTCCACGTCACACGACCGCTACATGTTCCATTGTTCACCCAACGATAGCGTCAGTTATGACTGCAGTCGGCACAGCATCATTAAGTTTTCACCGTGTATCAACAGAAACGTGCCGTCTGTCACACGAGTCGCGTTTCTTGTTACACCAGGTCGATGACTGGGTCCTTACACGCCGTCATCCAGCCGAATGGCTGCCCGAAATGCGCACCACACCACCGATGCAGGCTGGTGAGAACAGAATTATACTGTGGTGTATACTGAGTTGGGCTTCCATGGGGCCGGCCGAAGTGGCCGTGCGGTTAAAGGCGCTACAGTCTGGAACCGCGAGACCGCTACGGTCGCAGGTTCGAATCCTGCCTCGGGCATGGATGTTTGTGATGTCCTTAGGTTAGTTAGGTTTAACTAGTTCTAAGTTCTAGGGGACTAATGACCCCAGCAGTTGAGTCCCATAGTGCTCAGAGCCATTTTTGAGCTTCCATGGGATGTGTGGGGGTAATCGAAGCCATCATAACAGCTGTGAACTACGTGGACGTATTTGCGGAGCCCCTGCATCGCTTCATGCCTGATGTCTCCCCCTACGGCGATGACATATTCCAGCAGGATAGCTGAGTGTTGCAAGGTGAGAATCGTGCTAGACTGGTTTGAGGGGCGTTATAGTGAACTCACATTCATGTCTCGGCCAGAAATTGTGCCTGATTTATACCTATTGGAAAACATATCGGACGCCATCTGCGTGTCTATAACCCACCATCCCGTAATTTGCGGGAATTGCGTGACGTGTGCATAGTCATCTGGTGCCACATACTTTTGGGAGGCTGTCAAGGACTTGCAGAATCCACACCAAGCAGAATCTCTGTTGTACTGTGTTTAAAAAGTAGAACACTACGCTGCTAAACGGGTGGTCATAATATTTTGGCTCAACGCTGTATCTTTACTATAAAAACGGCTAGAATACAGTGCTATCGAAATGTAATCCACAGGTTGAAAATTACAACTGGGAATCCCTCACTTTCCACAAACACTGAAAAAACAGACATTATGTCTAATAGGATAGCAGGAATCAGTGATTTTACAATGTTACTTATAATCCGTCTGGACTGCAAAATTTTTATTCATATGACCGGTTTCGGTTCATCTAGAACCATCTTCGGATCTGATATTTCTTTTATACGACGCAGCATGTGAAAGTTGCTGGATTTGGACAGGTTACTCCTGTAACCCAAATATCGGATCTGAAGATGGTTCTAGATGAACCGAAACCGGTCATATGAATAAAAATTTTGCGATCAAGACGGATTATAAGTAACATTCCACAAACACGCGCACATACATAGTTCTGTTAAGTCTGGACTATCTGTAAGTCTGGCACTGCGTCACTCAGTGGCTGGAAGAGAACCAGTATTAACCTTACTGCATTTCTAGGCCGCTCTCTACTTAGAATTTTCCTGTTACCGAGCGCCAAAGCAAATTGCAAGGAAGACGGAAGGTCCCATAGGCAACGAGGTCAGTAGACACGGAGCAGAAGCTTGGAAAGTTTCAATGAAGGGAAACCAAATCGGCCGTACCTATCAAAGGAAATATCCCAGCATTTGCCTGAAACGATTTAGGGAAATCGCGGGAAGCTTAAATGAGGATGGCCGGACGCACATTTGAACCATAGCGCTCCTTACTGCAAGTCCAGTGAGTATAATGGAAGTCACATCGGCTCGTAGCCATTCTTATGAGTTCTTGCAAAGGATGGATAATGTCAAAATACTATCTAAGGCATAATAAACGACGCACCACGAAGTAATTATCGGAATGGGACAGGGTATCAGTGGATGTGGTGTACACCTACAGGCGAATACGTGAGTAACATTTCAGGAAGAACTGGATGGTTTATTCAAGAGAAAGAGTTTCACAAACTGAGCAAGTCAATAAAGAATTGGTTCCTCCTCTGACCTTTATCCAAGAAGTTATTTGGCTTGTTATTGATTAAGAAAGTTGTTGAATATGCTCCTGAAGGATATAGTGCCACATCGTGTCCAATTACCGTGTTAGGTCGTCAAAATCCCGAGATTGCTAGAGAGCTCTGCCCATAATGCACATAACGTTATTAATAACGGAGACATCTGCCGACCTTGCCAGCTGAGGTAGGGTTTGGCAAGCATGAACACAAGGAGTAGAAAATCCAGCCCTGTGTCAGAGGGCATTATCTTTCTGAAATGTAATACCAGGATGGCTTGCCATGATGGGCAACCAAATGGAGTGTGGAACATGGTCGACGTTCCGCTGTGCTGCAAGCGAGCAGCGGATGAAATCCACAGGAAATGGAGTGGCACCCCAGACCACCATACTCTATTGGCGGGCCGTACTGTGGGTGACAGGCAGGTTGGTATTCCATCTGTCTCCGGGGCCTCTCCAGACACGTCTTCGCGGGTCATCGGGGCTCAACTAAAAACGGGACTCATTACTGAAGACAATTGTACTCCAGTCAGTGAGATTCCAGCCTAATGTGCCCGACCCTACTCCTTTCCTGTGAGCGCTCAGTAATCGTACTTGTGCTCACTGAAGCACCAGCTGCAGGTTCGATAGATGACAATGATGAACCCGGGCCTGTCTGACGATTGCTCGGCCCTCGCGTTCTGTCATCTCTCTAGTTCGTTCTCTCTAGTATGTTCGGCCATGGTTCGCCCATTCCTGCCAACATCATCGAGTGGTAACATCGCTTCTATTCAAGTGTAGACCGATTAGCCAATTACTCCACCCGTCTTCTTTGAGCCCAACTACACGTCGTCTCTCAAATACCGACTTCGGCGTATATTGTCCACGTGCCTACTATCGAACTGCAGGTACTGTCCAATTGAGCACACGGAATGAAATTCACAAACATTTTATACCCTGGTATCGACATGTTCGCTGTCTACTATCCTTGGCAGTTGCGCCGTCAAACTGCGTTGCAGCGTTACACATTCATCTAGCGATCGCCAAACAATTTTGCTTCGATACCTGTAAGAATATAAATTTGTAGACAATTTCCATAACTCCTTCACGTCGCGTCTCGTTTTTTTTTTTTTGTTTTTTTGTCTTTGAGTGTATGTACTCACAATAGACAGTCGTATATTTCCCATAACTACAGCTTTCCTAATTAAAAATTACAATTTACTAATAACTACAAGTCCGCGTTTGTAGCTAAATCGTCAGCGCAGCTGACAGCTATACAGAGGACCTGGTTTCGATTACCGGCACTGCTAAGCACTTTTCCTTCGTGGGAGGACTGGACCGGTGTGGAATCTGTCTCGTGAGGTCAGTTGAGGAGCTACTTGACCGAGCAGTAGCGGGTCAAAGCAAAGAAAGTAACAGCCGGGAGATTACTGTGCTGGCTCCAAGATCTTCCATACCTCATCCAATGACACCACTGGAAGAGGATGACTGGCCGATAGGTGGTAATGATGGGCCTGTCAGGCCACTGTACGGAGTTAATGTATGTTTACGTAAGTAACTGGTACAAAATTTTCTCTGTTTTAATAACGAAAGCCCAGTTGACAACCATAACCGTGAGCAATGTGTTGTCGGTTACCGACGCAAATGTTACTGAATATGCTCACATGACAGCGGTTCTAAAGCAGAGTGTTCTTACACCTCCACCGGAATTCTCTCACTGAGCTGCAGTGGAGGTTTAATTTAAACTTCTGTCAGGAAAACATAAGGATTCCTAACACTAGCCAGAGTCCACACACTTAAACACCACTCTGTGCCCTACGCTCAGTCAGATGGCTGTAAAGAAACTACGACAAACCAGACATGTAAGGAACACAAACGTAAAAGCAGTTTTCTCGTGGAGGAGGGTCTGGAGTGACGACATCGAAGCAAGAAGTCTGGACTTCGTCATTCCCTTTGTCGGACGTCCGAATCGCTCATCCCCCATGCTGAGTGGCTGCTTGGTATTATAGGTTCCGTAGGTCGTTCGTTCAGACTGCACTCCTTTCTAAACCGTGCTTTACTACATGCAACAAAATGTTCACAATATTCTCTTCGTCGAGACTATCTGTATACTCTCACTAACTTTTTGAATCTTTTGTAGATTACATGTCAGTGTGCCTTAGCCTCAGTCTTTTGATGGTCACGAACACCATATTACACATTATATTGCTTAAGGCAATCTCTAGAACCGCGTAAGCTACGAAGGTGTCATGATTGTCTGCAATCGGCATTCCATTACTAACTATATGTTCATAATTGCTTCTCTGGAACCCCTGACATTTCTGAAATCAAACTGATAGTGCGGTAAATCAACATTACATTAACTCCTGTGTCACTATTCACACAATACTTGTCATTAAAATCGCAAATTCATGAAGGTAGGATTTAACAAACGTCAAACTGACATATAGTGTACTATATGTTAGAATATGCAGATGATTGGAATTTCGAAGTAGCCACACAATATGGGTAATTGTAATACCAACTACATTATATAACGGAATTACACATTGGATAACACAGTTTGAAATCGTGGTACAGTGTTGGTTGTTTGCGTGAAGATCAAGTTACGTCTCTAACACGAACGAGAAACACCTTCAAAATGGTTCAAATGGCTCTGTGCACTATGGGACTTAACATCTGAGGTCATCAGTGCCCTAGAACTTAGAACTACTTAAACCTAACTAACCTAAGAACATCACACACATCCATGCCCGAGGCAGGATTCGAACCTGCGACCGTAGCAGTCGCGCGGTTCCGGACTGAGCGCGTAGAACCGCTAGACCACCGCGGCCGGCAGAAACACCTTCCAGCAGTTGTGTGAATTCGACTGGGGCGTAATGCTGCAGTTTGTCGTTCTGCGATACTGCTGCCCGGATGGATCGGTTCGCCACGACTGCCATGTAAATACGGAATGAACGGGTGGAGGAGGGTCACACTCAACATCATGCAGGATCGCAACGGGACCACCCGACTAGCGTCCAACAGGACGTCGTCTTCCCAGACTAGTCCCGATTCTAAGAGCAGCAGCTCAACGGACGGTGGAAGGAAGAGAAACGTTGTCACATTTAGCCCCTCGTAGTCATACGGGCTTGGCAGCTGGTATGACCGTACGGGATACGCAACATGACGAGCCCCGGCTTACATACCAGGCAATTTAGACAGCCGGCGTTACTTTTCTGTTGTAATGCCTGTGGTTATGCGCTTTCTCCAGGGTCTCGGTCACATTTCCTTTCAACATGATAACACAAGATGGTACGTTGCACGTTTGAAATGAGGCGATGTCATTTAGCTATTTTTTCTCTTAAAATTTGTTCAGATAATGGTAAGTCTTTGAAGATATGTAGGGAGGCGGCAGACCGAAGAGTTGCTGTTGTTAAGTTCACCTGTGGCACTACCAGTTCTCGTTGTCTTGTAAAGTAATGTATATTGAGCAAGCAGTAAGGGAAACAAAAGAAAAATTCGAGGTAGGAATTAAAATCCATGTAGAAGAAATAAAAATTTTGAGGTTTGCTGATGACATTGTAATTCAGTCAGAGACAGCAAAGGACCTAGAAGAGCAGCTGAACGGAATGGACAGTGTCTTGCAAGGAGGATATGAGATGAACATCAACGAAAGCAAAACGAGGATAATGGAATGTAGTCGAACTAAATCGGGTGATGCTGAGGATATTAGATCAGGAAATGAGACGCTTAAAGTAGTAAATGAGTTTTGCTATTTGGGGAGCAAAATAACTGATAACGGTTGAAGTAGAGAGGATATAAAATGTAGAATTTCAATGGGAAGGAAAGCGTTTCTGAAAAAGAGGAATTTGTTAACATCGAGTATAGATTTAAGTGTCAGGAAGTCATTTCTGAAAGTATTCGTATGGAGTGTAGCCATGTATGGAAGTGAAACATGGACGATAAATAGTTTGGACAAGAAGAGAATAGAAGCTTTCGAAATGTGGTGGTGCAGAACAATGCTGAAGATTAAATGCGTAGATCACATAACTAATGAGGAGGTATTGAATAGAATTAGGGACAAAAGAAATTTGCGGCACACCTTGATTAGAAGAACGGGTCGGTTGGTAGGACATGTTCTGAGGCATCAAGGTATCTCCAATTTAGTATTGGAGGGCAGCGTGATGGGTAAAAATCGTAGAGGGACACCAAGAGATGAATACACTAAGCAGATTCAGAAGGATGTAGGTTGCAGTAGGTACTGGGGGATGAAGAATCTTGCACAGGGCAGAGTAGCATGGAAAGCTGCATCAAACCAGTCTCTGGACTGAAGACCGCAACAACAACAACAACAAAGTAATGTCCGCGGCAGTTATCTTGTTACCTCGTTCTTGTTAATAGCAGCATATTCGGAATTTTCTTCTGCGGCCTTCCTCTTCTTAGATAAATAACATTCTTCTGACCTTGTCGCGTCGTTAAGACACCGTTTTCGTGATATAAAACTGTTGTGGAAGGACTCTTAATGGACGTAGGTTTTTCCCTCCTAATAAATAAAACGCCACTCCAAAATTGTAATGAACACTGTGTTGAACACTTTTTACACAAGTTTACCCTCTTTTCCTTCCCACAAAGACGGAGCGTCTCCATAAAACATCATACCATGCAGGCACCCGAAACAAGAGAAATGTTTAATAAAAGAAAACTGTTAACAAATGAATATTTAAAAAATTCAATTACTGAGATAAAATTGATTCTATACTACGCGCTGTACAATGTTGTAAGGCTTACTTTCCTATAAATCGTGAGAAAGAGAGATACAAACAATTAAAAGAATTGTGGCTCTGTATACTTTCCTGGCGTAATAATTGGTTGTATTCATGTCGGGTCTGCAGCCGGAACACCTCGTCATCTGGACACAATATTTCGGCGGTCCACCTGGCCGCCATCTTCAGGTGAGTAAGCCGTCGCACTATCTCGCCGGAACTGAAATGAAACACGATGCGTCGGCTCCTTTATACGCCAACCATGGGTCCGACCCGCACGTGTGCGAACATAACTGCCCTTTAGCGACAGGCTCAACAGTGCACCGGTGGTAAAAGCTCGCGGAGAACATAGGTCGAATTTTAAAGAAATTTTATATTAAAAGTGTATTCCGTCCGCCAACTAAGACCAGAGCCCTGCCGGGCTCAGTGAAGGATGATTTGTGTTTGAGAAATCCAGGATTCTCCAAGATTTCCTGACATTGCGGAAAAGTCTATATTGGACAAACGATTCGCACGGTCCGGAATCGTTGCGTCGAGCACCAACGCCACACGCGTTTATTTCAGCCAGAAAAATCTGCAGTGACGGAACATTGTATTACCGAAGGACACAAAATGATCTACGATGAGACACAAGTGGTCGCTCCCGCGTCGCGGTATTGGGACTGTGTAGTGAAAGAAGCCATTGAAATCCCTCCCTCTGACAATATTATAAACAAAGAAAGAGGTTTCCTTTAAGTAAGAGTTGGAACCATGTTCTGTTTGACATGAAGAAACAACGGTCCTTGTCTCGGCCTTCAAAACTTGTCAGTAGTGTTTAATATCGACTTATCGCTTCCGCGAGCTTTCACCACCAGTGCGCTGTGGGGCCTGTCGTTAGAGGGCATTTATGGTCCCGCACGCGCGGTGGACCTACGGTTGGTGTATAAAGCAGCCGCCACGGCGTGATTGATTTCGGTTCCAGCGAAATAGTGCGACGACCTACTCACCTGACGAAGGTGGCCCGGTGGACCGCCGATATATTGTGTCCAGATGACAACAGCAGCAGAAAATGGTATAAGAGGTGTAGGATTCGTTATGAATAGGAAGGTATGGCAGAGGGTGTGTTACTGTAAACAGTTCAGTGACTGGGTTGTTCTAATCAGAATCGACAGCAGACCAACACCGACAACGATAGTTCAGGTATACATGCCGACGTCGCAAGCTGAAGATGAACAGATAGAGAAAGTGTATGAGGATATTGAAAGGGTAATGCAGTATGTAAAGGGGGACGAAAATCTAATAGTCATGGGCGACTGGAATGCAGTTATAGGGGAAGGAGTAGAAGAAAAGGTTACAGGAGAATATGGGATTGAGACAAGGAATGAAAGAGGAGAAAGACTAATTGAGTTCTGTAACAAGTTTCAGCTAGTAATAGCGAATACCCTGTTCAAGAATCACAAGAGGAGTAGGTATACTTGGAAAAGGCCGGGAGATACGGGAAGATTTCAATTAGATTACATCATGGTCAGACAGAGATTCCGAAATCAGATACTGGATTGTAAGGCGTACCCAGGAGCAGATATAGACTCAGATCACAATATAGTAGTGATGAAGAGTAGGCTGAAGTTCAAGACATTAGTCAGGAAGACTCAATACGCAAAGAAGTGGGATACGGAAGTACCAAGGAATGACGAGATACGTTTGAAGTTCTCTAACGCTATAGATACAGCAATAAGGAATAGCGCAGTAGGCAGTACAGTTGAAGAGGAATGGACATCTCTAAAAAAGGGCCATCACAGAAGTTGGGAAGGAAAACATAGGTACAAAGAAGGTAGCTGCGAAGAAACCATGGGTAAGAGAAGAAATACTTCAGTTGATTAATGAAAGGAGGAAGTACAAACATGTTCCGGGAAATTCAGGAATACAGAAATACAAGCCGCTGAAGAATGAAATAAATAGGAAGTGCAGGGAAGCTAAGACGAAATGGCTACAGGAAAAGACATCGAAAAGATATGATTGTCGGAAGGTCAGACTCAGCATTCAGGAAAGTCAAAACAACCTTTGGTGACATTAAAAGCAACGGTGGTAACATTAAGAGTGCAACGAGAATTCCACTGTTAAATGCAGAGGAGAGAGCAGATAGGTGGAAAGAATACATTGAAAGCCTCTTTGAGGGTGGAGATTTGTCTGATGTGATAGAAGAAGAAACAGGAGTCGATTGAGAAGAGATAGTGGATTCAGTATTAGAATCGGAATTTAAAAGAGCTTTGGAGGACTTACGGTCAAATAAGGCATAAGGGATAGATAACATTCCATCAGAATTTCTAAAATCATTGGGGGAAGTGGCAACAAAACGAATATTCACATTGGTGTGTAGAATATATGAGTCTGGCGATATACCATCTGACTTTCTGAAAAGCATCATCCACACAATTCCGACGACGGCAAGAGCTGGCAAGTGCGAGAATTATCGCACAATCAGCTTAACAGCTCATGCATCGAAGCTGCTTACAAGAATAATATACAGAAGAATGGAAAAGAAAATTGAGAATGCGAGAGGTGACGATCAGTTTGGCTTTAGGAAAAGTAAAGGGACGAGAGAGGCAATTATGACGTTACGGCTAATAATGGAAGCAAGGCTAAAGAAAAATCAAGACACTTTCATAGGATTTGTCGACCTGGAAAAAGCGTTCGACAATATAAAATGGTGCAAGCTGTTCGAGATTCTGAAAAAAGTAGGGGTAAGCTATAGGGAGAGACTGGTGACATACAATATGTACAACAACCAAGAGGGAATAATAAGAGTGGATGATCAAGAACTAAGTGCTCGTATTAAGAAGGGTGTAAGACAAGGCTGTAGCCTTTCGCCCCTACTCTTCAATCTGTACATCGAGGAAGCAATGATGGAAATAAAAGAAAGGTTCAGGAGTGGAATTAAAATACAAGGTGAAAGGACATCAATGATACGATTCGCTGATGACATTGCTATCCTGAGTGAAAGTGAAGAAGAATTAAATGATCTGCTGAACGGAATGAACACTCTAATGAGTACACAGTATGGTTTGAGAGTAAATCGGAGAAAGACGAAGGTAATGAGAAGTAGTAGAAATGAGAACAGCGAGAAACTTAACATCAGGATTGATGGTCACGAAGTCAATGAAGTTAAGGAATTCTGCTACCTAGGCAGTAAAATAACCAATGACGGACGGGGCAAAGAGGACATCAAAAGCAGACTCGCTATGGTAAAAAAGGCATTTCTGGCCAAGAGAAGTGTACTAATATAAAATACCGGCCTTAATTTGAGGAAGAAATTTCTGAGGATGTACGTCTTGAGTACAGCATTTTATGGTAGTGAAACATGGACTGTGGGAAAACCGGAACAAAAGAGAATCGAAGCATTTGAGATGTGGTGCTATAGACGAATGTTAAAAATTAGATGGACTGATAAGGTAAGGAATGAGGAGGTTCTACGCAGAATCGGAGAGGAAAGAAATATGTGGAAAACACTGATAAGGAGAAGGGACAGTATGATAGGACATCTGCTAAGACATGAGGGAATGACTTCCATGGTACTAGAGGGAGCTGTAGAGGGCAAAAACTGTAGAGGTAGACAGAGATTGGAATCCGTCAAGCAAATAATTGAGGACGTAGGTTGCAAGTGCTACTCTGAGATGAAGAGGTTAGCACAGGAAAGGAATTCGTGGCGGGCCGCATCAAACCAGTCAGTAGACTGATGACATAAAAAAAAAGATGTTCCGGCAGGAGACCCGATATGAATACAAATAACTAAAAAAATTACATTCTTTCAGGTATCCAACTTTAGGTACACCACAATCTGCAGTCCTCACCTATCTCAGTACAGAGTGTGTTCAACTGTTGCTTTGGCCAGCACGTTCGCAGATCTGTCTACAATTGAAATCATCTGCTCACGGGTTGTAGAGGGACCAAAAGCCCATCATGTGTCAGCCACCACGGCTTGTGCATTCTGTTCTAGAGCTGAAGCGGCGCAGAATGACGTACCGCATCTGTCACCCAAACTCAATTCGACTTATACCCAGTTTTTAGTCTCATACGTAAGGAAGATTGTTGACGTCATATACAGGGTGAACTAGTACTCCACCGAAAAACTTTCAGTGGTTGTTCGGGAATACCTTCTGCTATAAGTGCCCCACAGTTTCCAACAGTGCGTAACAGAGTTATAGAGCATTTCCTATGGTATCCTGCCTGAGTTAGCTTAGCTTCTGAGTTTGCACTGAAAGTATCGCACACCAGCGCATATGTTGAGGGGATGCAATTTGTGTCTTGTTTCCATTTGCTTGCGGTACCTGCTGATGAGAACAGTAATGCCCTCTTAAACTCATTGCTGGCATGTTTCCAGTCAATAGTGCGCGGTTATGTCAAGGGTAGGCTTTGCGGCACTGTCAGTTGTGCGTTGATACACAAGAGGACAGGGTGTCCGTAATTAAAGCACAAATTTCAAAATGCTATAGAAAGAGAATGCCTGCTCAGAATGACGTCAGATTTGAACACCATACTACTGACGAAAGGAGAAACGTCATGAAACAGAAAAACGACCAACAGTTGGCACTATAAGCGTCAGAATATGCACACTAGCAGACTCGTGACACACGGCAGTTCTTCAGTTTGCGTTCGAGATGCTTAAAATGATTGTCTCCTTGAAAGATCGGTCCGCGCGCTGCTGGCAAAGCTCTATTACAAGAACGGTGACAGTGCGGCAGTAACCCTGCAGAATCTCGGATACTCAAGCGAATGAAAAAAGGGTATCGAGAAAATGATTACCAAATTCTAAACGACAGGTTTCTTTCAAGTGCAATGTGGCAGAGGAGGAAAGCAGTTGACTCGACTTCTGTGAAAGATGTAGCCATAGCATTGAAGGAGGGGTCGAGCCTAGTGTGCAAACATGCAGTGCACGGGGAATTGCCCGAATGTTGGACATGCCTGCAAGCACTCTGCACAAAATCCTACGAAACATCCTGTATTGTTATCAATACAAAATCATTCACGTTCAGTAGTTGATTCCTGCTGACCTGAAAACAAGACAAACGGTCGTGATGGAATTTCTTTTTCGCGTGGAAGTAGAGAATAAATTGCCAAGGAACATACTGTGGACTGACGAAGCCCATTTCCATCTCCAAGGACATGTCAGTGCACAGAACTGCAGCTGCCCGGGGACTGGGTGTTTGTGTTGTCCTCATAATTTCATCATCATCATCATTCGTGACAGTGGCTAGATCGGACTGTGTAGAAAATTGGACTGTGAAAAAATTGGGACTTTGCACGGGTGCTGACGACTGCGCAGTTGAGGGCCCCACAAACGAAACAAGCACAACTGCAGAATATGGGAAACGGAAAATCCGCTGACAAATCAGCCGAATACATCTTCATTATGCAAAGGTGACTGTGTGATGTGGGTTGACGGCGTTATTTATCTTAGGAACGCATTTTTTCGAAAGAGATGAGTCCTGCGGGTCCTGTTACCTGTACCGTAAACTCTATGAGAGTCTTCTGCGCACCAACGTCATTCCAAATCTTCAATAGCGTGGATGTGTGGGTAGGGTTATTTTTATGCAAGACTTCATTCCTTCACATACTGCACAGCCAATTAAGCAGCTGCTCTACAGGCATTCAGTAAATACAACGATCATGACCCTTCAGTTACCTATAGCCTGGCCGTTCAGATCACTATTTTAATCCGTGTGACTTCTGATTGTGGGGTTACCTGAAAGATGTGTTCAGTGCTCCAACTACAAACGTTGCTGAATTGAAGGCACGCATTGCGCAGAGCATTCTGGGCGTGATCCCGAGACACTCCGATATGTTGTGGGAAATGCTGGTTTGTTGTGTGAAATGCTGTTTTCACGATTTCAACTCGTCGCAGAAAACCACGGAAAGCGTATTGAACATATCTTGCGACAACCTCACGACATTTAGAAATCAATGTAATTTTGCTTTTTAAGCTGTCTGCCCCAGGACAATTAAATCCCAATTTTTCTAATCCGACGTTGTACAACCTTGTCGTGGTGGATAGCATACCCAGCTAACAATGCCGGAACTGTTGACTGCCCAACTTGTGCAGTCATGCACAGTACATTGGACAGTACGAGTAGTGTAATGTGCAATTACAACCACAATCGTCGTATTGATATTCATGTATCAAGTGTAACTGACCTCATTTACATTACAGCGCGATGTATTTTTTTTTTTTTTTCTTTTTCTATGATGTTACCCACTGCGTCAGTAGTATCAATTTGAAGTCATTCTGAGCAGAACTTCTCTTTCTACAGCGTTTTGAAACTGGAACTTTAATTATGGAAACCCTGTACTACCAACAGGCTTACTGAAGAACAGTTAGCAGATATGAAACTCGTGAATGGGTTCCCTGAATGCAGTGGATGAGCGGAATAACGACGCTATTCTGAGCTGTTTCCGCAGCATTGGTAGCCACATCGGAGTGCTCTGTTTCGTCTGAGGATTTTTTTATTACTCTGTGTTACATTTTGTGTGCTGTATGTTTTGGCTGTTGAATGCTACAGGCTTATTCACTGCTGTGAAGGTTTTTTCACTGAAACAAGAGTGGCAGAAATAACAAACTGAGTAAATGGTAATCGTAATAAATCGTAATCGAGTAAATCATTAGCGTATAATGAGTCACAAGAGACGTGGATATCTGATACCAAAATACTCAACAGACACCCCTGCACAACATCTCAATGTTTGTCGGCGGGGCTCTCGTTCACCATTTTTACACCCCAAATAAATTTGTTAACATATGTTCTTTAAATAAACTGAGGATCAAATAGGTAAAAAGACTAACCCTAGTAGAAATCTTTGGACGTCACAGGAGATAATGTATTTAATTTACGACACGTGAAAGTATAAAAATGCAGCAAATGGAGCAGGCTAAAGGAACAGAAACTTTTTAAAAAATGAGACTGGCAGGACGTGTAAAATGGCTAGGCAGGAATGGCAAGAGGATAAATCTAAGGATGGAGGTAGATGCGTATTTTACTAGGGGAAAGACAGATACTGCCTACAGGAAAATTAAATAGGCCTTTGTTGAAAATAGAAGCAGCTGTATGAATATCAAGAGCGTGGATGGAAGAACTACTGAAGGCCTTGGGAGAGCCAGCCACGACCAAATTCTTCCATCTGGTGTGCAAGATGAATGAGACAGGTGAAATACCGTCAGACTTCAAAAACAATGTAATAATTCCAGTTCCGAGGAAATCAGGTGCAGACATATGTTAATATTGTCGAACCATCAGTTTAATAATCCACGGTTGCAAAATACTAATAGGTGTTCTTTATATGAAATGGAAAAGCCGATAGCAGCCGAAGTCGTGGAAGATCAGTTTGAATCCCTGAGAAATGCAAGAACACGCGAGGCAAATACTGAACTTACGACTTATCTTACAAGATGGATTAAGGAAAGGGAAATCTACATTTATAGTATTTGTTGACTTAGAGAAAGCTTCTGGGAATGTTGAAAGGAATATTATCTTTCGAATTCCGAAGGTAACAATACAGGAAGTGAAAGGCTATAAGCAACTTCTAGAGAAACCAGACGACAGTTATTAGAGTATAAGGGCATGAATAGGAAGCAGTGCTTGATAAGGGAGTGAAACAGGGTCGCAGACTTTCTCGGGTGTTATTCAGTCTGTAGACTATGCTAGCAGTAAAGAAAACGAAACAAAAATTTGAAGTAGGAATTAAAAGTTCTGAGAGAAGAAATAAATGCTTTGAGATTTTCCGATTACTTTGTAATTCTGTCGCCGGCCGCGGTGGCCGACAGGTTCTAGGCGCTTCAATCCGGAACCACGCGGCTGCTACGGTCGCAGGTTCGAATCCTGCCACGGGCATGGATCTGTGTGAAGTCCTTAGGTTAGTTAGGTTTAAGCAGTTCTATGTCTAGGGGACTGATGACCTCAGATGTTAAGTCCCATAGTGCTTAGAGCCATCTGAACCATTTGTAATTCTGTCAGAGACAGCAAAGGACTTCCAAGAGCAGTTGAATGGAATGCACAGTGTCTTTATGAAAGAATATAAAATGAACATCAACAAAAGCAAAACAAAGATAGTTGAATGTAGTCGAATTAAATCAGTTGATGCTCGGCGAATTAGATTAGGGAACGGGACACTTAAAATAGTAGATAAGGTTTGCTGTTTACACAGAAGAGTAACTGATAATGGCTGAAAAAGGATACAAAATGTGGACTGGCAATGGCAACAAAGGCTTTTCTGAAAAAGAAGGGATTTGTTAACTTTGACTTCAGTAATAAGAAGAGTGTTCTAAATGTATACGTATGAAGTGTAGCCATGTATGGAAGTGGAAATGAACGGTAAAGAGTTCAGACAAAAGGACAATAGAAGCTACTGAAATGTCGTGCTCCAGAAGAATGCTGGAGATAAAATGGGTAGATCAAGTAAATAATGGAGGGATACTGAACAGAACTGAAAAGAAGAGAAATTTGTGGAATAACAAATAGGACACACTCTGAGGCGTCAAGGGGTCATCAATTTAGTATAGGATATAAGTGCAGAGGGTAAACATTGTATAGAGAGACCAAGAGATGAACACAGTTCGTAGATTCAGAAGCGCGTAGGGTGCGGTAGCTTTGCGGAGATGAAGACGCTTGCGCAGGACAGAGTAGCGAGTGCAGTTGCATAAAACAAGTCCTTATATTGACGACCACAGCCACCACAACAATAAACTGTACACGCGCTGTTACTGAGATGTCGTCGTCTGCAGCCCTGCCGCACAGTAGCGGCCGGCCTCCGGCAGCGGGGGATCCCCGCCGGCCACCTGCGGCTGGAGACGCGCCCCGCCCTCGCAGCTCATTGCCGCTCTGCCAGACGGAAGCTGTGTGGAGCGATCCCAGTAGCGGCCCGGGCCGAGAGGGCGCTGCGTAAACAGGCGAGTAATCTAACTTGCAGATTAAGCCGGCCGTTGTATCGCCAGAATGGGGACCGTGCTGGAGGAGGCAGCAGGCAATACTGGACCGAGCCGCCGCGCGGCGACGTTCCTCGCCCCTCATCCGGGGACCACTGGCGTGCAACTTGCCAAATGGGCGCAGCCGCTTAAACTCCATCCGTTCATGAATAAGTACTCTGGCGTGAAACACGGACGCGAACCGCAACAAATTCACTCATGAAAGCCATTCCTTTGTCCTCAGGAATAATTCGACTTGTTTGATGCCTACTCTCATCTTTCCCCATCTTCCTCGAATCCTCTAGTACATGTATGTATACAGGGTGGTACATTGATCGTGACGGGACAAATACCTCACGAAATAAGCGTCAAATGTAAATACTACAAAGAACGAAACTTGTCTAGCTTCAAGGGGGAAACCAGATGGTTGGCCCGCTACATGGCGCTGCCATAGGTCAAACGGATATCAACTGCGTTTTTTTTTTAAATAGGAACCTTCATTTTTTATTACATATTCGTGTAGTAGGCAAAGAAATATGAATGTTTTACTTGGACCACTTTCTTCGCTTTGTGATAGATGGCGCTGCAATAGTCACAAACTTATAAGTACGTGGTATCACGTAACGTTGCTACAGAAGAATGCTGAAGATTAGATGGGTAGATCACATAACTAATGAGGAGGTACTGAATAGGATTGGGGAGAAGAGGAGTTTGTGGCACAACTTGACCAGAAGAAGGGATCGGTTGGTAGGACATGTTCTGAGACATCAAGGGATCACAAATTTAGTATTGAAGGGCAGCGTGGAGGGTAAAAACTGTAGTGGGAGACCAAGAGATGAATACACTATGCAGATTCCGAGGGATGTAGGTTGCAGTACGTGCTGGGAGATGAAGAAGCTTGCACAGGATAGAGTAGCGTGGAGAGCTGCATCAAACCAGTCTCAGGACTGAAGACCACAACAACACAACAATCACGTAACATTCCGTCAGTGCGGACGGTATTTCCTTCGTGATACATTACCCGTGTTAAAATGGACCGTTTAAGAAATGCGGTAAAGGTCGATATCGTGTTGACGTATGGCTATTGTGATCAAAATGCCCAACGGGAGTGTGCTATGTATGCTGCTCGGTATACTGGACGACATCATCCAAGCGTCCGGACCGTTCGCCGGATAGTTACGGTATTTAAGGAAGCAGGAAGTGTTCAGCCACAAGTGAAACGTCAACCGCCACCTGCAACAAATGATGATGTCCAAGCAGGAGTCTTAGCTGCTGTCGCGGCTAATCCACACATCAGTAGCAGACAAACTGCGCGAGAATCGGGAATCTCAAAAGCGGTCTACCATATTTCTATGCACCAGGAATTGCATGGCGACGACTTTGAACGTCGTGTACAGTTCTGCCACTGGGCACAAGAGAAATTACGGAATGATGACAGATTTTTTGCACGCGTTCTATTTAGCGACGAAGGGTCATTCACCAACAGCGGTAACGTGAACGGACATAATATTCACTATTGGGCAGCGGAAAATCCGCGATGGCTGCGACAAGTGGAACATCAGCGACCTTGGTGGGTTAGTATATGGTGCGGCATTATGGGAGGAAGAAAAATTGGCCCCCATTTTATAGATGGCAATCTAAATGGTGCAATGTATGCTGATTTCCTACGTAATGTTCTACCGATGTTACTACAAGATGTTTCACTGCATGACAGAATGGCGATGTACTTCCAACATTATGGATGTCCGGCACATAGCTCGCGTGCGGTTGAAGCGGTATTCAATAGCATATGCCGTGATGGATGGATTGGTCGTCGAAGCACCATACCATGGCCCGCACGTTCACCGGATCTGACGCCCCCGGATTTCTTTCTGTGGGGAAAGTTGAAGGATATTTACTATCGTGATCCACCGACAACGCTTGGCAACATGCGTCAGCGTATTGTCAATGCATGTGCGAACATTACGGAAGGCGAACTATTCGCTGTTGAGAGGACTGTCGTTACACCTATTGCCAAATGCATTGAGGTTGACGGACATCATTTTGAGCAACTATTGCATTAATGTGGTATTTTCAGGTAATCACACTGTAACAGCATGCGTTCTCAGAAATGATGAGTTCACAGAGGTACATGTTTCACATTGGAATAAGCGAAATAAATGTTCAAACATACCTACGTTCTGTATTTTAATTTAAAAAACCTACCTGTTACCAACTGTTCGTCTAAAATTGTGAGCCATATGTTTGTGACTATTACAGCGCCATCTATCACAAAGCGAAAAAATTGGTCCAACTAAAAAATTCATATTTCTTTACGTACTACACGAATATGTAATAAAAAATGGAGGTTCCTATTTAAAAAACGCAGTTAGTATCCGTTTGACCTATGGCAGCGCTATCTAGCGGTCCAACCATAGCGCCATCTGGTGTGCCCCTTCAAGCTAGACAAGTTTCGTTCTTTGAAGTTTCTCCGTTTCACGCTTATTTCGTGAGATATTTGGTCCGGTCACGATCAATGGACCACGCTGTATAACTGGTAAAACCAGTCTTCTCTATAGTCAGGTTTATGTATTCTAATATTTGTGTGGTTCTACTCTTCTTCTCCTGTACTACATCTTCCAGGGGCCAACTACTGCCGTGGTAGAGCAGTGGTGGGGCACTGGACTCACATTTGGGAGGACTATAGTTCCAATCCCTATCCAGCGATTATCGTATAGGTTTTACGTGATTTCCCTAACAAGAAAGCAACTTGACCTCATATTTTAAGGAGAAACGAGCACACCAGCAAGAGGTCAGTCCCGGAAATCGATTCCGCGCGAAACATTGGGGCATAATTCCGACAATACGTGATTATGACGTTCTGAAACTACAGGTTTTTAAGTGTCGTTTCATACTTTATTTGTCACTCTCTCCACCCCACTGCAGCCGCTTAATGCCGGAGAGTGACGCGAAGTACAATTCAATTAGCATGAGGTTTGTAAAACACAATTCTCACGTGAGTAACATGCTTTGTTCGTAGCGTGAAAGTTCGTTGTTTCGAAGCTGTAGGTGGTGCCAGAGATTTCTTTGCTCTGTATTTTTTTATGTTGAGATTCACAGATGCAGTGTAAGTGAACAAAAACGAAAGAATATTCAGTGTAGTGCTAGTTATTCATTAACATCACTGTTGTGCGTTATCTTCTTTGTATTTCAAACTTGGCACCATTCAAGTGCGCTGTTTTTGAAGGTTATTGGCATCGTTAAATAGTAAATCGGACATCATTAACTTCAATTTATAATAATGAGTCATTTGCTTAGAATTATGAATGGGAATGCCGTGTGGCTAGGACCTCCCGTCGGGTAGACTGTTCGCCTGGTGCAACTCTTTCGAGTTGGCGCCGCTTCGGCGACTTGCATGTCTATGGGGATGAAGGGATGATGATAGGGACAACACACCACCCAGTCCCTGAGTGGAGAAAAACACCGACCCAGCCGGGAACCGAGCCCGGACCGTTAGGTATGACATTCCATTGCGCTGATCACTTAGCTACCAGGGGCGGACGGAATTACAAATGCGAAAGTAACACTACCTGTTGCGCTTTCAGTACTAAACTGCTGAAGCGATCTCGATAAAATTTGGTATAGAGATAGCTTGATGCCCGATAAAAATTGATAAAAACAGAACTAAGATGACACGGACGTGCGAGTTGGCACTCATGGACAGAAAATGTTTACAAGTTATTGTTATCTCAAAAATTGTAAATTTATGAAAGTTCATAAGCTAATATGTCGGCAATGCTTTGGCCTATTACACTGAACAAAGTGTTTACGGATGCGGCTAGTAGGCGAGTTAACAGAATATGTACCGTTTTTGAATGAGAGAAACTGTGTTTTTGGTAACAAATAAATTTAAAGAGACGAAAGACGTAGATGAGTAATTAAGTATGTATCTTTATTTGTTTATTTATGTTTGCTATCAAAAATCCTGGAGAAGCAAAATAACGCCACAAGAACATTATTTCTGAAACAACTGTGGCAGATACAAAAAATTGAACTTTAAATTGTTTTTTCCCGGAAAATTTCCATTTTTTATGTATCATATGTGTTTCTGTGTTTAGTTTTAAAATATCCGTAATTCTTTTGTCAAACATTGTTTCGAGTTAGGCAGTCGTTTCGAGGGTGCATAGGGCGGCCATCTTTTGGGATAGTGGATTCGAGTTTGAGCGACGCTAAGAGCCGGACGTCCCGCCCGTCTGGGGGTAGGACTGGGTTGGTAGCGACCACCGGGGATAAGTATGTATGTAGCAACGTTCCAAAGCGATCGAACTGAGCGTAATATAGTGGTTTAGGACAGCAGACAACAGACAACACTGTATTTTTGAACTGTGAACAGACTGTGAAGTGTCGTTATCACGACATATGAATTTTATAGTGAAGTGTTGTAGCATCAGTCATTAGCAGCCGCCCTTATGCAAAAGCCCCTCGGATTGCATTTTATGTGTTTCGTAAATATATTGAAGTCTATTCGTGGAAAAATAGAAATAAACTACCTGTTCAAATCATAAATCAACGTGAGTGACTCAATATTTTAAATTTCACAGCAATACCTGCCTGCCATTTTTTTAAATATTTTATTTCAGCTTGAAAACTAAGTTTACGACAGGTGTGATCTGGCACCATATGATGACAAACGTAGCCAAACATTGAGACCAGCCACATCTCTGGGCCGCTCAATTAAGCTGAGTGCTGAATATAACAAACATATATTTTTTTCGTGCCACAGCACGTAGGAGCTCGAGCTAACCATTCAATCTACAGTGAGTAGTGCCCAGTACCGTCGAAGCAGTACAAAATATACAGGGTGTTACGAAAAGGTACGGCTAAACATTCAGGAAACATTCCTCACACACAAAGAAAGAAAATATGTTATGTGGACATGTGTCTGGAAACGCTTACTTTCCATGTTAGAGCTCATTTTATTACTTCTCTTCAAATCACATTAATCATGGAATGGAAACACACAGCAACAGAACGTACCAGTGTGACTTCAAACACTTTGTTACAGGAAATGTTCAAAATGTCCTCCGTTAGCGAGGATACATGCATCCACCCTCCGTCGCATGGAATCCCTGATGCGCTGATGCAGCCGTGGAGAATGGCGTATTGTATCACAGCCGTCCACAATACGAGCACGAAGAGTCTCTACATTTGGTACCGGGGTTGCGTAGACAAGAGCTTTCAAATGCCCCCATAAATGAAAGTCAAGAGGGTTGAGGTCAGGAGAGCGTGGAGGCCATGGAATTGGTCCACCTCCACCAATCCATCGGTCACCGAATCTGTTGTTGAGAAGCGTACGAACACTTCGACTGAAATGTGCAGGAGCTCCATCGAGCATGAACCACATGTCGTGTCGTACTTGTAAAGGCACATGCTCTAGCAGCACAGGTAGAGTATCCCATATGAAATCATGATAACTTCATTGGGCGTAGGTGGAAGAACATGGGGCCCAATCAAGACATCACCAACAATGCCTGCCCAAACGTTCACAGAAAATCAGTGTTGATGACGTGATTGCACAATTGCATGCGGATTCTCGTCAGCCCACACATGTTTCTTGTGAAAATTTACAATTTGATCACGTTGGAATGAAGCCTCATCCGTAAAGAGAGCATTTGCACTGAAATGAGGATTGACACATTGTTGGATGAACCATTCGCAGAAGTGTACCCGTGGAGGCCAATCAGCTGCTGATAGTGCCTGCACACGCTGTACATGGTACGGAAACAACTGGTTCTCCCGTAGCACTCTCCGTACAGTGACGTGGACAACGTTACCTTGTACAGCAGCAACTTCTCTGACGCTGACATTAGGGTTATCGTCAACTGCACGAAGAATTGCCTCGTCCTTTGCAGATGTCCTCGTCGTTCTAGGTCTTCCCCAGTCGCTAGTCATAGGCTGGTATGTTCCGTGCTCCATAAGACGCCGATCAATTACTTCGAAGGTCTTCCTGTCGGGACACCTTCGTTCTGGAAATCTGTCTCGATACAAACGTACCGCGCCACGGTTATTGCCCCGTGCTAATTCATACAACAAATGGGCATCTGCCAGCTCCGCATTTCTAAACATTGCACTGATTGCAAAACCACGTTCGTGATTAACACTAACCTGTTGATACGACGTACCGATGTGCTTGATGCTAGTACTGTAGAGCAATGAGTCGCATGTCAACACAAGCACCGAAGTCAACATTACCTTCCTTCAATTGGGCCAACTGGCGGTGAATCGAGGAAGTACTGTACATACTGACGAAACTAAAATGAGCTTTAACGTGGAAATTAAGCGTTTCCGGACACATGTCGACATAACATCTTTTCTTTATTTGTGTGTGAGGAATGTTTCCTGAAATTTTGGCCGTACCTTTTTGTAACACTCTGTATATTGGTTTGAGAAACGTAATTCGAAATATGGAACGATAGTTACTCTTTGAAAAAGCTATTTGCTCTTTGACTTTTGAATTTTATCATATCTGTGAAAACGCTTTTATTTCTTTATATGTTCTACATAATACAATTCAACGTAATGAATGCAACGTTTATACAATTACCTGTGTGTTCTACCATACTTCCATATTAATATCAACCACGAACCCCGTCGTATTTCAGCAGCTAAGCGCCAAGCGTCTCTTATGAATTCTTTATTACACTTAAATTTGCATGCTTAACTCGTGGTGATGTGATTTGCGTCGATGTTTCACGACTGTGAGGTCCTAGGTTCAGTTTCCACTCAGTTCAGCTCTCCTTCCACCCTCCCCTTCCTCGCGTGTGGCTGTGCGCATTGTCATCATCATTTTATCATCATCGACGTGCAAGTCACTGACGTGGGTCAAATAAAAAGACTTGTACCGAGCTGCCGAACATCCCAACCGGGCTCACCCTGCTAATAAAACCGTTCGCACATGTCATTTAATGTTAACGATACGCGAATGCAGCCGAGGGTACCAGCTAGAATACAAAGCTCGTACAATCCTCAACGTGTCTAATCCATGCCAATCCATACTTCCTCGCTAATATCATATATGGGAAAGTAAATCTGTTACGTTTTATCTACTAAACCGCTGAACCGATATTCATGAAATAGCTTGAACCGTGATGAAGAAAATAGGCGACTTTACAATGTGTATAGTACAAAATATTTATTGATTTGAAGGATGTTACTCGAATTTTGGAAATGCATTTACTCTTTGAGATACCTGTTTAGCCCTTCCATTTTGAACTTTATCACTTTTGTGAAAAGGCTTTCATTTGTTAACACGTTCTACGTAATATGATTCAACGTGTGACACGACAGTCGTTTGGTGCCATTTCGAGAGAGAAGTCAGTGCGCGCGCGCGCGACGGCGAGCGAGTGGTCAGCGGCAGGTCGCTCCACGTGGACCTGTGGGTTTCAAGCGGCTGGTGGTTAAGCGACGTAACGAGGATTTACATCGTTCAATCGCACGGCTTCAAGACAATGCTTTATCCACTTTTGCGTTGATTACACACTATCGTAAATTAGCACAACAAAGCACGAAGCGGTAAATGAAAGCGGAGTTTGAGGGTAATCAGCCAAGACGCTGATACGGTTTATACGAATGTTACATCAGAAGATATCAAATAAACGTCTGCAAGATATGCATTTTACTGAATAATTTATAACTGTTGAACCACTGCAGGTACAGAATAAAGCGAGTGCACATTTTAAAGGCCTCGTCGAAACGCAGCAACTAGCATACTTGAATAATTTGCAGCATTAATATTTCACTGGTGAAACAACCAATTTTATCAATTTGTTGCTAATAATTAATTAAAACGAATAATGCAAAACAGATACACGAACAGCAAAACAGTGTATGATAGCAGTTGTCGTTATACATATTTCAACTTGATTAGTTTGTGATATTGTAATTATTATGATATGTTGTCTTTGTTTATTAATAATTTTTGGTTAGTTTTGCCCATCGTTATTTAACCTTATTTAACACACACAAATTCTGATCAGAGCATCAGAAAGAGCTCTTCAGATCCGAATGGAAAGTGGTGCCTTATAAAGTACTGTAACATAATTTTGTGGCACAAATAGACAAAAACTATTTTCGCACTGAGCAAAGAGTATTGTAAAACATTAATTCTGGGAAAACTATTGCAGCGACAAATTTGTGTAATGTATGTTTTTTGACGAGAATTTGAGCGTGCATGTAATGGTGAAAACAGAATTAGGATGTAAAAAGTTATGCCAAGAAGCAGTGACCAATGGAAAGCAGTTGCGTGGCTTAGCTTGGGGAATTTCTGATGGAGGGTATTTAAGCGGAACTGACACAAAGCTCCAGTACAGACATCTGCGCGCCTTTTGCCGACGCTGGACCCGTGAAGCTCGACGCGAAACTTTGATTATAGTTTTGCCGTTCCAAAAGTGTTGAACTTAGCCGAATTTCGTGTGTGCGCGCAAACGGATTCGCGAAGCATCCGAACTTAGGTTAATTTCGGTGTGGAACACAGCAGGGAAATGTGTTTTTCACATTTTGTGTCTTTTGGTGATTGTTTTTCAAAACAACGGAACTTTGCTGCGAAGTCGCAGCGTTACACTGTTTCCGTTCGAGTGTCGCCTAATTAAACCGCTGAAGCGCTGCTGTAGGACTCTGTTAATTTTTGAGCATTCAGAATTGTGTTTCGGGATACCAACGGGACTTAATTTCCGATACGGTCAAGCTGGACTCTAGTTATTTTCTCCACATTTAGGTGATTCATTCTGGAACAATACCACGACTTTCACTATGTTTAGTCCAGTCGGGACATATTATGTGGTATCCGAGACTCAGGAATTCGCGCTTGTGCTGAGTGAACTCTAAAAGGCCGTGTTTTAGCGAACTGGCCGATTCTCTAAATATCAATCTATGTTCTTCACCATTCAACAACTTTTATTAAAATTTATAACGAGTTCGATATCGCTACTGGGGACTCGAGAAATAATTAAAACAGCACGTAACTGTTTGGAAGATACTACCGGTGAACTGCTTTTAGTTATGAATAAAAACTTCTGAATTTTAAGGAACTTATCACATGCATTCGATTCGTCATTTGGGCATTTGACAGCAGCCTAATAGACTGTACCCTGGTTAACATTTGTACTTGTCGGTCAGCAGTATTTCACTTATGCACTTCAACAGTTGTTATAGGTAGAAAGGGTAGGAGATCATTCCCGAGTTAGACGAAAAGAGCCAGCGAGCAGGAGCATTTTCAGCCCCATTCCATTCCGCCGACCATCGCAAAAAACAATGATTATTCAATTCTCAACGCGTTTAATCCATTCATCGTATTAATTGGCGAAAGTAAATCACACTGTTACTTTTTCACAAGTCTACCGCTGAACCGATTCCGATGGTATTTCGTATGGAGATAGCTTGAACCCTGAAGAAGACCAGAGGACACTATAGAAAGTTTTGTATCTTTTTGAGTATGATTACCATTTTCAAATATGGTATACGTGTGTGGTAAGCAGTCGATGCTGGCCCGATGGTCGGCGACTCTTAGTGTCTATAAATTATTCCGTGAGAGCCCAAATCCAATGGTATGGTGCGCGTGCATTGAGTTCCTACACCGCATGACGTCCCTGAAGACTTCTGGTGCAGCTGCAGTAATGAAATCGAGCGGTAAGCCCGAGACCACATTTAAAACAATTACTGTAAGCCTCGAAAACGTAAGTCTGATTTAGCGTATAGTTCTAAGGGAAGTCAAGCTCCAAAAATTAGTGGAATCCTGCAAACCTCAGGGCAATGTCATGTCCACCGGAGCTTGAATGCAGTAAGTTCAAACGGTTCAAATGGCTCTGAGCACTATGGGACTTAACATCTGTGGTCATCAGTCCCCAAGAACTTAGAACTACTTAAATCTAACTAACCTAAGGACATCACACACATCCACCCCCGAGGCAGAATTCGAACCTGCGACCGTAGCGGTCACGCGGTTCCAGACTGAAGCGCCTAGAACAGCTCGGCCACACCGGCCGGCTGCAGTAAGTCAGGCGGTGTTAGGAGCTGCAGAGACACAGAACTGTCACCAGACCTTTGCATTTTAGACGCCGAGCGCAAAGTGTCTCTTACTGATTTTATTTTCAAAACACTTGAAGACTCACAACGACTTTTGAAGGATGTGCGACAAACAGAGTCGTACCTTTAGATGCTTAACATGGGAGGCTTTTGGTAAGGCTGCATTTGATTATGATTTAATAACGAGCTATGTTAATGATAAATTAGTCATAGTAGGGGGTGGATAAAAATGTAGACAATATAATGCATTAAAATGGAAGGGAGAAATAGTTTTTAGGTGTTGCTGTGGTGGAAAAACATCAAATTCGGTACTAGGCGTGCCAGTGAAGCCCCTCATGCATGAATGTAATGTATCAAGGCATTTATGAAATATAATGAGAAAATATAATGCATGCGTTCAGATTCGACAAACAGTAAAATATTAGAAATAAATTCATTATGTACCTACATACCGGAACTTCATACGTTTTTATAGCTACGTCTCTAGATCACTATACAGGGTGAGTCACCTAACATTACCGTTGGATATATTTCGTAAACCACATCAAATACTGACGAATCGATTCCACAGACCGAACGTGAGGAGAGGGGCTAGTGTAACTGGTTACTACAAACCATAAAAAAATGCACGGAAGTGTGTTTTTTAACACAAACCTACGTTTTTTTAAATGTAACCACGTTAGTTTTGTTAGCAAATCTGAACATATAAACAAATACGTAATCAGTGTCGTTTGTTGCATTGTAAAATGTTAATTACATCCGGAGATATTGTAACCTAAAGTTGACGCTTGAGTACCACTCCTCCGCTGTTCGATCGTGTGTATCGGAGAGCACCGAATTACGTAGGGATCCAAAGAGAACGGTGATGGTCCTTAGGCACAGAAGAGACTGGAACAGCACATTACGTCCACATGCTAACACCTTTTTATTGGTCTTTTTCACTGACGCACATGTACATTACCATGAGGGGTGAGGTACACGTACACACGTGGTTTCCGTTTACGGAGTGTAATAGAGTGTGTCCCAACATGTCAGGCCAATAGATGTTTAATGTGGTGGCCATCATTTGCTGCACACAATTGCAATCTCTGGCGTAATGAATATCGTACACGCCGCAGTACATCTGGTGTAATGTCGCCGCAGGCTGCCACAATACGTTGTTTCATATTCTCTGGGGTTGTAGGCACATCACGGTACACATCCTCCTTTAACGTACCCCACAGAAAGAAGTCCAGAGGTGTAAGATCAGGAGAACGGGCTGGCCAATTTATGCGTCCTCCACGTCCCATGAAACGCCCGTCGAACATACTGTCAAGGGTCAGCCTAGTGTTAATTGCGGAATGTGCAGGTGCACCATCATGCTGATCCCACATACGTCGACGCGTTGCCAGTGGGACATTTTCGAGCAACGTTGGCAGATCATTCTTTAGAAACGCGATGTATGTTGCAGCTGTTTGGGCCCCTGCAATGAAGTGAGGACAATGTTTCAAGCGTCAATTTTAGGTTACAATATCTCCGGAAGTAATTAACATTTTACAATGCAACAAACGGCACTGATTACGTATTTGTTTATATGTTCAGATGTGCTAACAAACCTAACGTGGTTCCATTTAAAAAAACGTAGGTTTGTGTTAAAAAAACATACCTCCATGCATTTTTGTATGGTTTGTATTAAACAATTACACTAGCCCCTCTCCTCACGTTCGGTCTGTGGAATCGGTTCGTCAGTATTTGATGTGGTTTACGAAATATATCCATCGGTAACGTTAGGTGACTCACCCTGTATATACAGACATCCCAAAAAATTACTAGCTTACTTACTCAACAGCATTCCTCATAAGAAACTACTGATATGTGAGCGAAGCAGCGTGTGACAGCTAGTATATTCACAGCTTCAGAATGTCAAAAAGAGAAGATTTTTAAAATAATATTGAACTGCATGTGCGTCAGATTCACGTATTATGGTAGTCATATTACTTACTACTTTTCTCGTCGAATAACGTGTTCTCGAGTAAGATTTCATAACATGATGGGCAGATGTGTCCATCTGCCGCCTCCTCTTCCATCGCCTTCGACATCCCATTAACACGAGGGCGCTGGTTGTCACTTGACTGTACAGTACTTCGCTCACAGTCCTTAGGCTGCTGCAGTGGGGCTGACTACATGACAAAAAAACTTAGAGCGCAAATGTTTAAAAGCTGGGTTCACAAGGTCGTAACTGTGTGGTATCAGAATTACCGCGCGGGATCAATTGCTGAGGCTGACACATACGTGTATACTTCTTTCTCCTTATAATATGAAGTCAAGTTTGTGATGATTCTTTCAAGTCGTTGTTTGTAGGGCACGGTATTTTCCTCTGTCAACGTGCGCTTGTGGTCCATCTGTAATGTCCTCATCGCGCTATAGATGGGGCGTCGACCACTAATTTTCCTTTCTTCCATAGCCAACATAACTAATCAATCCTGCATGCCGTAGCAAATGGTTCAGTAACAGAATCCTTCTAGTAGAGGTTTTCTACCACAGAATTTACGTTTACTCGTACCAGTACTTCACTCCGTATTTCATCTGTCCACTTAATTGTTATCGTTCTAGCCGTCGCGGCCCGTGGGGCTTGGTTGTCACTGGCAGCCATAGCCGGCAGCCCTTGACAGAAGCGACGGGGAGGCAGTCCCGAATACCGGACGCCGTTATGTGAGTGTCGCGCTGACAACGAACGGAGGCCGTCTACTGGATGCTGGAGGATCCGGCCGCGCGGCGACTGTCAGGTTTCGGCCGCCAGCTTGAACCTGCCTGGCGTTCGCATGGGATCGTAAGAATGGCGCTGTGATGGTGTTTTTTTTGGCAGCTGGCGAAGGTGATTAAAAGCTGGCACGTCACCGTGCTGCAAGGCCTTCGTGCTGTGGACGATCATCTATGGAGTGACACCCTGAATGTGCGAGAGTGTGACGTTTGTACTGAAAACTTATTTCAAAAGTTTCTAGCTTCTTCTTCTCAGGAAAACGCATGGTACACATGCAATGCATTGATTCAGACTTTTTCTTTAAGAATTTAGATACGGAAATTCCTTCACCAATTAATTTCACAAAACTACAATTCCACTTCACTTACCACTATGTTTTTTATTCCTACTTTATTCGTTTTCCAATATTTTCAATCCACTTCTCAAGTCATCCACTAATCTGCCTCACTAAAAATATCGGAACATCTGTAAGTTGACATCAGTGTGGGATATGTCTGCCTTCATCGATACGACGACTTGAAACCTGCTTGAAACATTTCAGTGACGCATCTGAATCTCTATTGAGGAAGTCTATGCCTCCAGGCAGCCGAAACCGGAGAAGGTAATGATTATGGACAGTGTTCCATCTTATAAATGTTGGGACTCTTGACAGGCCAGTCCATTTCAGAAATGGTCTTGTCCAGAAACCATCGTCGTACATTTACTGCTTTACGACAACGTACACTATTAAGCCGATACACTCATCGCCTCGTAAATGTTTCACTACCGCATACGCTACACGATCATGCAAAATGTGTTCATATCCCTCCGCATTTAGTAGTTTCTCAACTGCAATAAGTGGACCACACCCTAGCCAAGACACCACCTTCGCTGTTCTTCACTGTTAACAATACACATAACGTCAAGTAACGTTACCTACACATCTGCCAATCTCAAACCATTCCATCGGATTGTCATAGCGTGCAGCGTGACGCATCATCCTAATTCACTAATTCCCAGTCATCCACTGCGTAGTGGGCCCGCTCTTTACGTTATCTGAAACGCTGTTTAGCACTGGCTACAGAAATTTGTGGCTTACAAGCCGCTGCCGGTAACTTTACCCCCGTCTCTTTAACAGCCTACCCACAGTAGCTGCGCTAGGTGGACCGCTTTCAGCACTTTGGAACTCACGAACCGTCCCTTCCGCTGATTTCATGCGACTTTTTACAACCATCCTCCACAATGCTCGAAGATCCCTATCCATCAGTACATGAACTCCGCCTGGTCTTGCTTTATTTGTGGTTACCCTTTCACAATCACATCACCAAAAGTCGACGCGAGCCGCTTTATAAGGGCTGAACTGACCCTCAAGGATTTTTTACTCAAGTAACTTCCAATACCTCGTTCACGTTCGAAGTCATTCAGCTCTCCTGACAGATCAGTTCTTCTGTTACTGATTCTCTACTGACAAAACGACGCCACCCGCCTTCTTTTATACTGGCTGGTAGGTTCGCCTCTCTTGACGTCTAGTGGTCAGTTCCGTATTGCGTAGGAAGTGTAAGTCGTCCGCTAGCAGTGTCACAGTTATCTGCCATCCATCTACATCCATACTCGGCAAATCTCTGAGAAGCTTTCCTCTTGCAACGTTACTCCCTTAGTCACGATATTTGCATTCTCGAAACTAAAATGATCTTTATGGAATCATTGTTCATCACAGAGATATTTAATGTCAAAATTCTGAGATGAGCTAGGTAACATATTGCTACATACCACATAGGTCTCGCGAGATGACTATGGCAGAAAAATCCGTTACGTTATAGCTAAATTGGGAGCCTACAGATAATCGTTGCTCCAGTATGCTATAAGCGAACGGAACCGGGAAAGGGGAAATTATAGTGATGCCAAGAGAAGCCACTCCACCTACTGTGAGGCAGCCGGTGCATTATAGATGCACGTGTAGCAGTCATTCGTGGTATAGTTGTATGGAGGCGCGCTGGTATGCAGTCATTTTTTGAAATGGTGCCTTATTGGCGTCATTTTCCCATAAACACATGCCATAAAAGTGGCTTCTATTGTAGCTGGAGCTGGGGGACCCCATCTGCTCCAAAGGGTTCATTTAAATTTGATACGTAACACACCTGGTTGCATAATTAAAAGATTTAAAGGTTCTGTGGCGTTACTGACTGGGAATTCCTATGGGGTGGTTCAGCCGGCTAGTTGGAAAGAGTGTTCTCCCTCCGCTCGCAACCGGCCCGTTCCTTTACGAATATGTGAGAGTTGCGTCGTGTGTGCAACTGTGGAGAGTAAGCGAATGTAATGGATACATGTATAGTGTGGTGTCATGCATGTGTTATAAGATAATGATAAGAGAAGGGAGAGAGTAGGACCCGGTAGAGGTAGAATGCCAACTTCTTTCGGATGGCTGTAAGGGGCCCACCAATAGTACCAAGGGGAGGCCGAGCTTAATGTCCCCATCTGACGGGCAGATCACCATCAACAGTACCACATGCCCTCACATCAAGAGACAACCCAGACAGGTTTGGAATTGATTCCAGCATATTGGCACAAAGGCTGGTGATCAGGTACTTTACGCCACCACTTCTCCTTCCTTGACCGGGAAAACAGTGGCAGTAAAAATTTCATGCTGCTTCCGCTAGGCAACATCTGACCGGTCCGTCCTCACTCCAGAGTGGACGGCAGACAGTGGTGTCACTGGGCAGAAGGCGAAAGAGGGAGCAGGCAATGCCGCTGGCTCCCTACGTCTTAACAACAGGTACGAGGTGCTTCCCAGTGTTGATGATAACTCTGAGCCAGCACGGGATGTCTCTCCTCTTGGGCCAAAGGTCGATTTTCCTGCCCAGTCCGGACAATTATAGAGGGTGGGTATGCTAGTCATTGGGAGCTCCAATGTTGAGCGGGTGATGGAGCCCCTCAGGGACATAGCAGGCAAGGCGGGAAAGAATTCTCGTGTGCATTCGGCATGTTTACCGGGAAGTCTCATCCGTGATGTGTAGGAGTCCCTGCCGGCAGCTATTGAGCGAGCTGGGTGCAACCGGCTGCATGTAGTGGCACATGTCGGCACGAATGACGGCGACCACCTGGGTTCTGAGGCCATCCTCGGCTCATTTCGGCGGCTAGCTGATTTGGTGAAGGCAACTAGCAACGCACGCGGGTTGCAAGCTAAGCTGGTTATTTGTAGCATCGTACCCAGGGTTGATCGTGGTCCTCTGGTTTGGAGCAGAGGGGAAGGTTAAACGAGAGGCTCAGGCGGGTCTGCTACTGTATGGGATGCGAATTTCTCGACCTCCGCAATCGGGTGCAGAATTGTAGTGTTCCCCTTATTAGGTCAGGGGTGCACCACAGGCAGGAAGCAGCTACTAGGGTAGCGGAGTACGTGTGGCGTGCACATAGGGCTTTTTTAGGTTAGAAGACCCCTCCCTTGGGAGCAAACACGATTTTCCTGTTAAATCAGCCACAGCGACCTCAGAGAATCTTGGTTCTCGCAGATCAGACATAGAAAAGGTTAATATGATTTTAGTAAACTGCCGGAGCATCCAAGGAAGTGTCCCAGAAATAGTATCGCTTATTCAATGTTATAATGCACAGATAGTATTAGGAATAGAAAGCTGGTTGAAGCCAGACGTCAATGACAACGAAATCATAAGTTCATACTGGAATGTTTATCGTAAGGATAGGTTAATCGCCAATGGTGGCGGCATGTTTATTGGAGTAAAAAATACGATAAAATCTATCGAGGTTCTATCAGATTCCGAATGTGAATTAATCTGGTTGAAATTGAGTACCAAAGAACCGTCTAAAATGGTGATTGGATGCTTTTATAGACCACCTGGATCACGATCTGTAGTTGTAGAAAGCTTCAGACCGAGCATGCAGAATATCATAAGTTATTTTCCTGACCATGCCATTGTTAGGGGTTGACTTCAACTTGCCAGGTGTAGATTGAGAGTGTTATGCCATCAAAACTGGTGCAAGAGACAGGGGATCATGTGGCATTGTTCTGGATGTCTTGTCCGAAAATTACCTTGAGCAGATAGTTAGAGAACCAACTCTTGATGGTAACGTCTTGGACCTCTGTAACGTAGCAAGTTATTACGAGAAGACATTCGTTGCAGTAAGGCACGCAGTTTGGTACGGTGGCTGCAGGATGGCTACGTTTTCTTCGCTTTGCTCACAGCGCAGCTAAAGCTGCCTGCCGTGAAAACCGCATAGCTTAACAGTCAGTCAATACCAAGATTCGTACCCTCTACGAATCTAAATAACCCATATTAGTTTTTATCCGATTTTGTTCAAGTTTGGTACAGAGGACTTTTGTTAAGGGAATGATGCTGTCAAAATTTCAGATTTTTATTAATTAAAGTGCTGGAGACAAAAAATTACCTAAAAGTCTTAAAACCAATACTTTTTTTCTAAAACCATGTTAGGAACAAATACAGGTTGACTTGCATTATCATTTGAAGCCATTACCAAGTTACCAGTGCAAAAAATCAATTAATAAGAATTTTCTTTTCTAACAGGTTAATCACTGTGCATTACGTAATTCAAAAGTCGGTCAAAATTATTATTTGATTATATTTTGTTGTGTGAGTGCGTGAGAATGATTGAAAAAGTGTATGTCAGACATAAGTTAAAACTTGTTATGTGGTTTTTCATAAAACCTTGTACAAATAGACCGTGGGAAAGTTATGTTGCAACCATGATTCAGATGACGTATGTCGGTGTGAGCTTGCTTTTGTATAAAAGTAGCCAGAATGAAAGTTAGAGGTGACTCAAGTTTATTTATTAATTTGGAGAATAGTTCACAGTTTGCTTATTTTAATTAAACAATACCCTTGAAATTTAAGTTTTAATTACGTTAATTACTATCAGATTAATGATTGTATAAGGCAAGTTTTGACGCGAGAATGATCTGGAAGAACATTCTGATTGGTCGTTTAGATCAACAGCCAATCAGAGTTAAGCTGTTCCCTCACGAGAGGGCAGTGAGTAGGATAGTTCGAAAGAGTCGCCTGCTAACTGGCCTACATATAACACCATGTCAGATAGCTCCGTAAGAATACTCTGAAAAATGAAGAAATAGTGAGGTAATTGAGGTTCGAATTCCTTGTGGCTGAAGTGACTGGAGTTACGAATATTTTAGTGAAAGTTCGGTGTTTCTAAATTAAATAGTTTGAAAGTTATGA
The DNA here is from genome assembly GCF_021461385.2 of Schistocerca piceifrons. Lineage (NCBI taxonomy): Eukaryota > Metazoa > Arthropoda > Insecta > Orthoptera > Acrididae > Schistocerca > Schistocerca piceifrons. The sequence continues at coordinate 641,837,937 of NC_060142.1, forward strand.
GCGTGTGAACTTCTGGTCGTAGTAACAGTTCTGCGTGACATATTTCGTGCACCGTACGGAATACTTTGGAGAGCTCTTCCTACTGAGAGGACCACTGAAACGACCGAATGTTTAACTCGCGAATAATTGTGGGTCTGTGACTGTTAGAACGTGAAAATTAGTCGTGTCGCACTTGCATGAACTCTGGCTGCTTTTCGGGTGAAACTATGTTGTACAGACAGTGAACCTTGAATGATAGAGCATTACCATATTAAATATGGACTTCATAGCCATTTCATGTGTTTCCATGTCAATAAAAAGTAGATTCAAGCTAATTTTAAACACTTTGTGCCAGTAGTCTGCATCCTCCGAATGCCCTAGGTTTTAGATATGAACTTTCAGGAGGTGACTTTCAACTAGAGTTACGCTGTCTCTGTGTGGTAAGTACTAGGTAGTAGTTTAATCAACGCTGCTTTACACTGCCTAACACGTACCTGCTACTACAGAGTGAAGGGACGTCGGAAAGAAGCATATCGAGGGAGGTGGACTTTCGATAAGTGAAAGAGAGAACGCAGGTGACCGAGCCCGCCCCGCAGCACCTCCTGACAACAAAGAGACCTCAACTTATCGAATCAGTTAACGCAGAGAAAGGTATCAGTGATCATAAGGCTGTGACAGCATTTATGACGATGAGTCCTACAAGGAATGTTAAGAAAGGTAGGATGATATATTTTCTGAGCAAGGGTGACAGAATACAGATTTCAGAATATCTCAGGAGTCAGAATTAAATATCTAGTGATGTGGACGAAGATGTGGAGAACAAATGGAAAAAAATCTAAGGCATCGTCCTAGACAAGTATGTTCCGAGTAACGTTTTAAGGGATGAGAAAGATCCACCATGGTTTAATAGCCGTATTAGAAAAGCGCTACGTAAACGAAGAGCACTTCATCTCAGATTCAAGAGAAGTAAAACCTAGCTGACAAACAAAAGCAAAGTGAGCATAAGGAGAGCAATGAGAAAAGCGTTCAATGATTCTGAAAGTAAGACGTTGTCAACCGACCTGAGTAAAAACCCAAAGAGATTTTGGTCATATGTAAAATAGGTAAGTGGGTCAAAATCAATATTCATTCTCTCAGCGACCACAACCTCAAAGAAATGGAAGATAACAGAGGGAAGGCCGAAATACTGAATTCAGCCTTCCGAAGTTGTTTCACCGCGGAAGATCGTAACACTGTTTCTCCTTTCAACTGTCGTGCGAACGTCAAACTGACAGATATTGAAATAACCGATCGCGGAACTGAAAAGTAGCTACAGTTACTTAGTAGTGGAACGGCTTCCGGACCAGATGAGATACCTATAAGATTCTATAAAGATTATGCGAAAGAACTTGCTCCCCTGCTAGCAGTAATTTATCGTAGATTGCTTGAGCAACGAAAGATACTTAATGACTGGGAAAAAGCGCAGGTCATTCCCGGTTTTAAGAAAGGCCGAGAGACAAATCCACACAATTATAAACCTATATCGTTGTCGTCAATCTGTTGTAGAATTATGGTACATGTTTTATGCTCAAGAATTATGACTTTAACTGAAAATGAACAGCTCCTCTATAAAAATCAACATGGATTCCGCAAACATAGATTCTGCGAAACTCAGCTCGCTCTGTTCCACGAGATCCACAGCGCAGTGGAAAACGGCTCTCAGGGTGATGCCGTGTTCCTTGATTTCAGTAAGGCATTTGACTGCGACTGGATTCAAGACTTTCTTGCAGACAAAACTCTACACGTCGCTCTTAACGGAACTAAATCGACAGATGTAATATCCGGAGTACCACAGGGGTGTGTGAAAGGACCGTGCTGTTCACAATATATGTCAATGATCTAGTAGAAAACGTTGGATGCTCTTTAAGGCTATTCACAGGTGATGCAGTTGTTTATACAAAAGTAGCAACCCCAGAAGATAGTAAGAATTCGCAGAACGACCTGCAGAGAATTGATGAATGCTACAGACACTGTCAGTTGAACCTGAACGTAAATAAATGTAACATACCGCGAATACATAGGATTAGAAATCCACTACTGTACAGCTATACTACAGTTGACAAGCAGCTGGAGACAGCGTCTGCCGTAAAATATCTAGTCCTAACTATAAAGAGCGACCTTAAGTGGAATGACCATACGAAAGAAGTGGCTTATAAGGCGCTTGTTCGCCAGCTCCTTGAGTATTGTTCATCTATCTGGGATCCCTATCAGGTAGGACTGATAGAGGAGATAGAGAAGATCCACGTAAGAGCGGTGCGTTTCGTCACGGGTTCGTTTAGCTGGCGGAAGAGCGTTACGGAGATACTGACAAGGGAACCTCCCCATCGCATCCCCCTCACATGTAGTTATAAGTCGGCACAGTGGATAGGCCTTGAAAAACTGAACACAGATCAATCGAGAAAATAGGAAGACGTTGTATAGAACTATGAAAAAAACAGCAAAATATACGAACTGAATAGTCCATGTGCAAGAAAAGCAACATCTAGGACAGCATAAACTAAGGAACTCCGTGGTCCAGTGGTTGGCGTGAGCAGCTGCGGAACAAGAGGTCCATGGTTCAAGTCATCCCTCGAGTGAAAAATTTTTTATTTTCAGACAGTTATCAAAGTTCAGGCACTCACACATGATCAACTTCGCTCTCTAAAATTCCAGGACATGTTCAGATTTGCTTGGACATATGCAGGATTTGACGGTCTACACACGGAAAAATTTGAAAACTTTAAAAACAAATGTTTTGACAGAGCACAGAGCACTGTGAAACTGTTGCATTCATTTGTTGCAGCTTGTGTGACAAACTCTTATGTTTTAATCACTTTTTTGGGAGTGACTATCACATCCTCAAGAAAACCTAAGTCGGGCAAGATAGAAGAATCTTTTTACCCATTCACCAAGTGTACAAGTTAGGTGGGTCGACAACATATTCCTGTCATGTGACGCACATGCCGTCACCAGTGTCGTATAGAATACATCAGACGTGTTTTCCTGTGGAGGAATCGGTTGACCTATGACCTAGCGATCAAATGTTTTCGGTTCCCATTGGAGAGGCACGTCCTTTCGTCTACTAATCACACGGTTTTGCGGTGCGGTCGCAAAACACAGACATTAAACTTATTACAATGATCAGAGACGTCAATTAACGGTCGGACAGATCATAACTTTGCGAAAATAAAGGAAGTAAACTTTTCAGTCAAAGGAAGGCTTGAACCATGGACCTCTTGCTCCGCAGCTGCTCACGCTAACCACGGGACCACGGAGCTCCTGAGCTCAAAATATCCTTGATGTTGCTTATCTTGCGCATGGCCTACCCAGTTTGTATATTTTGCTTATTTTTTTCATAGTTCCACACAACTTCTTCCTGTTTTCTCGATTGATCTGTGTTCAGTTTTTCAAGGCCTATCCACTGCGCCAACTTATAACTCAATCTGAGGGGGGTGCGATGGGGAGGTTCCCTTGTAAGCATACCTCACTGACAGACGTTACAAGAGAGACGTTGTGCATTACGGAGAGATTTTCTATTGAAATTTAGCCCTTTTCAGGAGGAGTCTGACAACATATTACTTCCACCGACATATATCTCACGTATTGATCACGAGAAGAAAATTCGAGTAATTAAAGCCAATACAGAGGCTTACCGACAATCATTCTTCCCACGCACCATTCGCGACTGGAACAGGTTTGGAGGCATCAGATAGTTGTATCGAAAGTATCCTGCACCGCACACCATTAGGTGGCTTGCGGAGTATGATGTAGAAGTAGATGTAGATTGACCACCAAGATACATACTACCCTACCTCCGTGTCGACTGTCACCACAGATGTGTGCGTTGGCTATTTTATCTACGGGAAGAGGTGGGGCGTTATTATTAACATCTGATTTTTAGTAGATCTATCCTTACTCGATACTTCACGGTGACGTGCGTGAACACTGTTAAGAACATTAACTGTAACAAGTGGGAAGTCGTTCTTTCTCTCGCTATAAGGAAACATTAACGACCGTGTGGGTGGCACTACGTAAGACTGACAGGCCCACAACGTTTGTCCGCAGTTCGTGGTCTAGTGGCTAGCGTTGCTGCCTCTGGATCACGGGGTTCCGGGTTCGATTCCGGCCGGGTTGGGGATTTTCTCTGCACGGGTACTGGGTGTTTGTGTTGTCCTCATCATATCATCGTCATTCGTGACAGTGACTCGATTGGACTGTGGAAAAAAATTGGACTGTGTAAACATTGGGACTTTGTACGGGTGCCGATGACCACGCAGTTGGGCGCTCCACAAACCGAATATCATCATCCGCATCGGTTAAGAGTTGTCTCGCTTTGTCATTCACGACCTTTTCGTGCTTCCAATACAGAAGATTTTTGGGCTTCTTCGTTCAGTTTTCCAAGAAAAACTTATACGATGATTTGTTTGGCGCTGTGACGTAGGTGACGATGCTGCTTCGGGTGGATGAAAAATGGGTAGGGCGCACTTAGTTTGCCGAACGAATTCAACCCATAAATGTATAAGTTTTAATTCTTCCTCTTCTGATTTTTCGGCTATCACTGTAATTGTAGTCACTATTGATCCTCATGAACCTAAGCGGAGGGATTCTCTTCGCTGTTCAGTCATTGCCCCTAGTCTTGTCTGCAGTTTTCGCCTTTCAGATAATTTCGCCTTTCAGATAATTACTCTGACCCTGAATAAACTCAGGCATACACAAGACATCAAACTCTCCATCTACTTCCTCATAATGAGTAAAGACAGCAGATAAAATGGTGCGACTGATTATGATTCCATTCTGTCAGAAGAACACGGCAATCGTACAGGACTAATTTAGATTACCTTATATTAGCCTGGTTAAGTTTACTTTTTTTCCTCAACAAGTTTTCGCCGTTTTACATGCCTGATATACCTTTGACGTACGTACTCTATTCTAGCTTCAGGACAAGATTGCAACTCTGAAAATGCGGATAAAATAACTTCTGCACCATCCAAATTTTCGACGTTTAATATTCGTTGATAACTGGCACTGTACTTTCGATTCAGCAGCATTACAGAAACTATATTCGTAATCGATGTACCAGGGTATTTAATTTTGACTGTATATAACTGATTGTAACTATAACGAAAATATTCTAAATTGCTGGGTAATAGCCTAGGGAGCTTTATTGAAATGTATCGATAGCAAACGACAAAATGGTAGTAGTTGCTGCATCGTTGTTTATCTTTGCATATGGAGAGTGTATGTCGCGTTACGAGGAGACAGGAAACAGAGCAGCTTGAGCCATGGAAGAGTCCGGAAGTGTTTGTTGCGAGCTCCCGCCGACGCGGTGTGCAGCTATGCTCGCCCCAGTGTAGACGCGCCTGATTCGTTAAGCGGCGAGTATTGAGAGCGCGGTAGGAGTGGACAGGCGGAGGAAGATGCAATTACAACTGTTGCCTGTCCCATAATTATCCGTGGCTGTGGAGACGACTCGGGGTTCTTCTCATCGAACAGCAGCAGCAGCAACAACGGCAGCTCAGCTTTGTCGTCGGCTACATTCTTCGTCGTTCGCACAGGTACGACATCGTAAGACAGTTGACTGACAAACATAGTAATGCAGAGGATTTTCCCAGCAACATTTCTTTCAAAAAGTATGAATAACTTGAATAATAACTTGAAATTGTCAAAACTTGTAGGGCACCTGTGTTGTCATTGTCCTCAAACATTATTACCAATCAGCGTTCCTTTTCCTTTCCATGCAATCACCGAGTTTCGCAAGAATATGAAAATTGATTAAATATTTACTGCCAGTTTGTTCTATTTGGTACTGACTAGTTTCAGTCCAAATTTTCTGCCTCAGTAACTGTTTATTCTTGTATTGAATAACAGAGGCTACTTAAACTAATGTAGAATTTCACTGGAAAAACTAATAACCGAAGATACAACACAAATTAAGAGCGCGCAATTTCATTTATTTTGTATTTAGCTTAGCGAGTGACTTTCGTCTGGCTTGGCATGTATTTTATTGTTGTTGTTTTGAAAGTAAAACCAATTGCTCAGTTGCTTAAAGTAAATTCATTTCAATCTGTCAATAATTAAAAGTACATTGCTTGTCTTTTTCTAAATTTTGCATTACGTTACACTGAGGTTACTGAAAGTTATTGTTTTACAGAGCAAGTTAAGCCAGTCATTTATTTAACCAGTAATTTCATTTAACGTTACTTTCAAAATTTAGTATTTCAGAATAAGTAACTGCAAGCTCAGTGCTTTCTGATTCATTTATTTTCTCGTGAACAGTTGTGCTGTGGAGAAATGTGACAACCTTCTATTGCCATGTCACTGATTATTTCCTAAATTTCTTTGCCATTACTTTTCTCAAGATTCTGGAGATTCATTTCCCTAGCGGGCTGGCGACTGTTTGATTTTTTTTTTTTTTTTTTTTTTGCTTATCAGTGTTTTTTTGCGTTATCAGTGAATTTTGTAGTAATTATTACGTGATACGCTTTTTCCCCTGCACGGTTCTTGAGCGATTCCACCCACTTGAAAATTATCATCGTAATTTAGCTTAAGTTTAGCATAGGTTCTTCCCTCAGAAGCGCCTGTTGTACACTTTAATTTTACGAAACGGCGTTATTTTCCTTCGGTAACGATAGCCTTACTAATTGCAGAATCTCATTAGGCACATGCGATCACGGTGAGTTATACCACAATCCAATAGGGCGATTAGGAAGGGGGAGGTTACAATATATCTCATTGCTTGTATTGAAAAGTCGCCATTGCTACAGTAAGACTCTTGAGAAGGGTTGTAGGATTTCAGAGAAACGAGAAAATCCACGACGCCAGTAAGTCAGACTGTCCGAGAAACGTGATAGTTCACTGTTCCTGCTAACACTTTCCTCGTTACCGACGCAGAATGCCATCTGTATCTTTGAGACGTAAGTGCTGAAGGTGAGGCGAAATCACATAATCTTTAAAAGACAATTTTTAACTCGTTATTTTTGTGTAGGACTTAAGTCACTGAATATGTAAAAAATTGCACTTTAGGAGACAAATGTGAGAGCCGTTTCGTTAGTTTGTTGTTAATTAACAGTATATGAGTTGAGCGACCTGTTTCCTAACTCTTCTCAACATTGTAACTGCAGATGTCTTTGGGATGCTCATAGGCCCAATAACGAACATTTCGTTTATAGATTTCGCGACTTTGTAGATCAACAAATGTAAAATATACTGTAAAATCAGAAAGATATAACACTAGAATTTCAGCAAATGGCTCACGAGAGAGCGAAGTATCGTATTCGAGAACATGTTACCATCAAATAAGGAGGTATTAACAACTATCTAAAATTCCTTCAGCTCCCTTAAATCACTGAGTGATCAGCACGTGATATGACATCATATTTTTTGTATTTATAAAAAAATTTCGGTGAGCGTGTTCCGAATGAAAATTGAAAATATTTTATGTCAGAGCATTTGGAAATATTCCTGGAGAACCAATATATCTACAATCTGAAAGTTAAAATATGTTCAGCAAAACAATAATGATTGAGATACCGACAACGGTCCAGCACGTCACATTTAGTCTAGATAGACTTTATTAAAATATATTGTCGCAAAACTTCTTTTAACGAGAAGAATTAACAGAGTCAGCATAAATACTACAGAAAGAGCAAATCTAATTTATTTCGCATAAAATATGAGAAAAACAGTGTTCATTGGCTGTTCCGAGTTTTATTTAGTTCAGCTTACGCACTGTCTTCGTGTTTGTTACGTTAAGTTACTGAAAGAAGAAGTCTATTTTGTGTGACCTGCTTTATCGTTTTAGTAAATACACCATAACGTAAACATCTACACATGTTGCGTAAATGACCTGCTTAGCCACTGCAAAATATAAAATACATTTTGGTTATGGAGTCAAGACTAATCTTTTACTCACATACTCTCTTACGTTAATACCAGCTCACGCAGGTTCTTTTGTGTTCACAGAGCGGCAACAAAACAGGCACTGACATATTACGCCCCATTAAATTGGATGATTTGTGTCACTCGTTGGAACATTTTATGCTGAAAAATTAAGGAGACAGAACGACAACGTTTGTTATAGTAATAAATCCTACAGAGATTGGTGCTCAATATTCATGCACAGTACATAAGTATCAAAGGGAAGCCCTTGCTTCAGCTGACTGCGTAAGGGCGCAGATTGATTCCGCTGATGGTCGATAACTCAGAAAATCGCGTTACTACCGGTAAGACTATCGATATCAGAATTTTAAGTTATCTTTGGCTAGAAAATGTCACAGGCTGATCACAGAACAGAGCGAGAGGGCATGTTGTTCCAGGATCTCTCGCTGCAAGGACGCAATGATCCAGTAGCCGACATATCTGCATTGCTTCTTACGGCTGTGTCTTAAGCATTCGAGTCTTCTGGAACATTATAGCCTTCCCACGATAGTCACGCCGTTCCGCTAACGACAGCCTCTTGTATTGTCTCAATCGAATACAGCGTTTGTGTCATGCAACTCGGATGGTAACACACCTTGCCGGCTTCTTATATACGAGGACCACCCCTCTCATGACGCTATACATGTACACGATTGATATGCTGATAACTTCTACGGCATCCTTAGTAGACCATAGCGACTTTGTGAAGATAGTAACTGTTCCCGAAAGAACAAATACCATTGATAACCGGGTAGCTTCTCTAGAATAAATGATAATTAGTTGAAACCCTCAGCTGCCAACAGGTGTTGTTGATACCCTCGATGGGGACAGCTGAAAATGTGTGCCCCGACTGGGACTCAAACCTGGGAACTCCTGCTTACATGGCAGACGCTTTATCCATCTGAGCCACAGAGGACACAGATGAATAGCGCGACTGCAGGGACTTATCCCGTGAGACCCACATTCCCAACTGTCCACAATATACATACGTAATGTTCCTAATAGATATTTGCCCATCCATTCATTACTCGCACCCACCAAGGTGACGATTTCCGTAAGAGTTTGGGCAACCTGTTCACATTCGCACAGACGTAGGTCAGTGGCTGGGTAGCCTTGAGTCTCAGGGGAAGCGTGCAAGGGCTAAGTGCCTGCAGTCGCACTATTCATCTGTATCCTCAGTGGCTCTGATGGACAGAGCGTCTGCCTTGTAAGCAGGAGATCCTGGGTTCGAGTCCCGCTCGGGGCACACACTTTCAGCTGTCCCCATCGAGGTATATCAACAACACCTGTCGGCAACTGAGGGTTTCAACTAATTATCATTTACTATAGCGACCTCTGGATCCTGCAGTCGCTTCGGAAAGTTGATCTCATGATTCCATGCTGCTCTCTTTCAGTATTCTTATTATTTTGTTGTCGTAGCCGTTATCTCAGAAAAAGTTATATAACTTTTTCATTTTTCGACATTTCCTGTAGCCATGAAATGCGACAACAGCCGCCAGTTTTAATGTGGGAGAAACCAGAGACGAAATCAGAAGCGGTAACTGATACTGGTGGACAAACGGACGGAACGCTAACGTTCTGTCTGTGTGCCGCAACGAGTACGGTTTCAACCGAGGAACTGCCAGGCTGGGTCGTCCGGAAACACCGTTTAAACGATGGACCTCAGTTGGTCACGTGGAGGTCCTCTGATCTATCCCGTAAGGCTATCTGAATAAAACTGTTCGGAGGTATGATGAATCGCAAAAGGCTAGAAAGGAATTTAAAAAAAGCTAACGTTTAGTATGTAGTTAGTACTGGAGTCATACAAAGCTCTACACTGAAACTCAATTCGTGCTTTACCTGTTAAATTTTCTGTTACGATGAAACCAGGTGAAGATATCGTTGTAGGAGATCGATACGCTGGATGATGGCAGACAGTGTTAATATGGAGTGCAATGCGACAACAAATGTCGCAGTGTACAGCAGGGATACTTGAACTTCGTATGCAAAATAATTTAGACTGTGGGTTCTAATAGAGGGGATTCGAATGCTAGTATGATTGCACGATGAGAGCGCGTAGTTGTCGCGTCACCAAGCATACGCTTCCCAGCGGAATTAAGATGCTGCAGTGTAAAGAAGACAGTAACTATTTTAACACAATATCAAAATTATTATTCACAAATAACTTAGAGTTACAGAAATGGTAACTTACGTTTATAGAGACTGAACAAGAAATAGATAGGAAGAAGAAAACTAAGAAAGACCCTCCCTTTTTAAAAAATAACCAAGTAATAACATATTGAGCTCAAGTGGATACAAATTTTCCAGAATCCTACCTGATTACAAGACAAAACTTTTTGAATGACTATGAAAAGGAGTAGAATAACTTGGAATATCCATTCAATTGTACACTAAGGGGTTGTCTAGTGACATATAGAACGAATTATAGCGTCATAATTACAATAAGTTTGAATTTAGTAGTACTGTTCAACATGTTTCCATTGATTGATGATTATCAAGGTTCGGTCGTTGTATTACCATTTCAAATAATTCTGAGTATAATATTATATTCTACTACATTCAGGCAAACAAATCAAAGAGTCATTACATTTAGATTATAAGTCTTTCATACGTTGGTTTTGTCAGTAATAAGTGTAATTGTTTGCTTTCCCAACGGCCTGCCACGTTGGGACTCTGGTTGCCGCCCGATCAACGAAGTCAAGCAACAATGGGTTCGGTTAGTACTTGGATGAGTGACCGTCGGGAAGAAATCCGGGTGCCGCTGGCTGATGGACGTGCAAGACGCCGAAGTGGCGTCCACTCGAAAAACCTGCATCAAGCTGGTGTTCCACACGACATTATTATTATTATTATTACTATTGTTTACCATGATGTATGGATAATCTCGAGTCACTGAGTAGAGTTGGTGGTTCGGAATATTTTATAATCGATGATGCAGTATAGTCCAGTGCACTTTCTTTATTTTAAATAGATTATGATAGGATTTGTTGTGAACCATTATGTATGTAATTTTTGTCTTTACGTGATCTTACGAATCTTAACTAAACTACCTCACGTAATGAGTACGTATTGGTTGTCAATGATTTAATGCCGTATGAGATGGGAGGGGCTTACGGTATACATTCTCGAGTAATGCTGCTTTATTCGTCAGTTGACATCCGCGTTGTTATGGATTTTGTTCCGTGTACCGGAGCAGCCACCAACAGGGGTACAACGCCTTATTTTGTTTTTATTGCACATTTATTTTAGACGTTTTTAGACATGTTACATTCGATTTGTATAGCAATAACTCTGAATATGTAATACAATTGCACTGCAGTTCTTACAGCCTGAAGAGGGTCTACATTATAGACCGCAATCAGTTGCCAACCAATATAAGAAATGAGACTGTTTTATAGAATTTTAACAATGCAATTTAGGTGTTTCATGACTTCTCTTAATCTCTCCAGGCAAATACCGGGATGGTATTTTCGAAAAGGACCTGGCCGATTTCCTTCCCCGTCCTTTCATAAACCAATCTTTTGCTCCACCATTTATGATAGCATCCTTCCTCCCTTTCTTTCTTTCCTTGAGACATTTCCTATGAGTAGGGAGCCTGGTCGGAGTGGAAGACACCGTGTGGACTGCTGAGTGGTTCCACATACGCGAGCGTAGAGGACGTGTGCAGTGGCCTGCGTTTCTTCGTTCCTCCGGCCCTGAGCTCTCCACGAAGCCGCGAAGCGTGGGCAGACCTGCGGCCGGAGGATTGGCGCTGACCCGCAAAGTCTGGAGGCGTGGGTGGCGAGAACGGTGTGGGTGGTGCGCTGCGGGCAGCCGCACTGGCGCCTAACAGGTGGCAGCAGCCGTCTGGCGGAGAACAAAACTCACACAAACAGAGGTAAGGCTTCGCACTGTAGTTCTCATCACTGAGTCAGATGTTTTCGGACTCTGTATCAAATCATTTTATAAAACCTTACAACAATTTTCACGCTAACCATAGAGATTATCCTTGGGAAAGAATGTAGTGATCTAAGTGGGAAACTTAATAATGAAATCCGTTTAACGTCTTGATAGCCTTTTTGTTATTCCATATCTTATATGCCACGGCTCTTAGGTTATTATTAAAACAACATTGACTCAGATTTTAACACGCCAGAGAGGCGTATAGTGGGAGCTACAGTGCATTCTTTATTGCTATTTGCGAAATTGTGATGCAATATATACAGAACTACCAAATAATTTTTGTAGAGATTCTATGGCTGGCACTCAAATGAAAACGTCACAGGTGGAAAAACTATGGTCTCCATAGCTGTTAGTACATTTATCCAGCTGTGTGAGAAGACGGTCAATGCCTTCATGAAAGAACGTTTGCAATTTCATGCAGAACCATGATTGTACACAGACGTGCACCTCTTCATGCGAAGCATATCGATGACCACGAATGGCTTTCTTAAAGGCTCCAAAATAATGGAAATCGCTTGTGGAGAGGCCCACACTGTATGGAGGATGTGTACAGGCTTCCCAGCGAAATTTCTGCAGCGTGTGTAGGTTTGAAATACAATCAAACTAATTTTGAGTGCTCAATGGTTACTATATGTGAGCTTTATCTCCACGCGTTCATACCACATTTCCCATGCACCAAATATGTACTTAGACCGATACGTATTTAGGAAATAGCCCAGCTTGTAAAATAGTAAGACTACCAAATCAGATCGTTATAGACGTATAGCTTTTTCAAAATAACGTAACACTCCATAACAGTGACGAATTATCAGAAAGTGAGTAGTTGATGGATACCTCTTTGCCTTACTAGACATCATGCATCTATATTCCAGTATTCCTGTAAATAAAACCATGCCTGTAATCAAAGAACAGTTATGATGTATAATTGCAGGTTATTAAGCGAAACTTTTGTCACTGATGAAAAGTTATTGTTGTTTTAATGGTCACATTTTATTTTGAAAAGAATAGCTCATCCATGCAACCTAGCACCTCAGGTACTACGGGTGACACTTCTATGAATGAAAGTAAATTCTTTAAACATTGACGAAGCTGTAACCTAAAAAGTCACATATCACAAACTTTACATAGACGATATGCGTTAGATCGTAAATGAAGATGAAGACGACATAGACGAAATAGTGAAGTAGTTGAACGTTTCCTACAATAAAATGGAAGCTACGAAAGAAAACGAATACAATGCCCAGATACGGTTCCTCGGTCTGAACCTTAAAAGGAAAGATATCAGATAAGTATTTAATGTCATAGCAAATTGATAATGCTGCATAAATTTCGATGTACACGCACTTTTGGCAGATAATGTGCCTGTGAGCAGTGAAATTAGCCAGAACAAGCCAAATGTTATTAGAAAAATAAGTATAAATGACGATTAAAGTAGAAATATTGTCAACCAACAAAACCAAAAATAAAAGGAAAAGGAAAACGGTCAAGGGGCAAGAGGCGGAGTTGATGATAAACACAATGACTTGGATGTTCAACCATTTAAGAAGGTCTACGTGGAAAGAAGGATGTGCAGGGATGAGTGCATACAGTGGTAATCATTAGTGTTGCTTTAGTACATATGTCATGAAGTTTTTTCTTTACTGTTATTTCGTCGCACTGTGGCGCACATGGGCAGGAGTGATGAACAGCGGTATTTTCTTCAGCCAGTTGACAATCCGAAGTTAAATTAGACTATTAAAACAAGAAACAGATAGTGGGGATAATTACATTGAAATGAAAACTATTTAAAGGTGAAAAATAAAATGGAAGTTTTCTTAACTTTACGATAGACGACTTCTTTGCACTGGTAATTAAAAAACTGTAATAATAAAAGGTAAAATGAAAGGAAATAAGGGTACATCCAAAACATTTAAAACATGATGCCGAAACACTGGTATTTAAAAGATGCTCTTTTCGATCCCTAGAAATCAGAAGGACCTGCCAAGGGATAGGGAGTCACTTGTTGAATGTTGGCTGGCTAAGAGTGTAGGAATGCGGGGGGGCTTAACGATAGAGGACTGGTCCATAGCAGCGGTGGAGTAGGAGTGGTTGTTACGACAGAAGAGGGGATGGAGTAGAGGGGGATATTGGAGACACTAACAGTTGTTTGGAAAAGGGTGGTGTGGAAAGAATGGCAGATGAGGAAAAGTCGGTAAGGATATGTTGGGAGGGGAGGGAGAGGAAGACCTGATAAGGTGGATCGGGAGGGGTGGACCTATAGGTAGTAAGATGGGTAAATGTCGGGGCAGAGTTTATGATCTGGGAGGAAGAGATGGTTGAAGTCTCTCTCGGAGAGCATGTGGAGCATGTGTAAGCAGAGGGTTGGTGGAAAGTGTTGGTAAAGATGCGGCAGCATATGAAGACTCGAAGGCAGAGGGAAAACGGTAGGATCATTAGAATTGAGGTTTTGGATGGTGTAGATCGTTCACAGGTGTTCATTGTGAGTGATGAGCGGCGAGAATGTTATGAGTTAGTAAAGGATCCTTATGGGGGAAGGTAAACGTATGCGGAAAGGAAGGTGGAGATCCATTCTCCTCTAAAGAATTCATGTTAGAATTTTTTAACCTTGACTTACCAAACTGATAGTTCGCTAATTTTCACACCAGTCAGTGACTACATTCTTTGGAATTGGAATTATTACATTCTTCTTAAATTAAGAGATTATTTGTCCTGTCTCATTTCACCAGATGGAATAGTTCTGTCATGGCTGGTTCTCCATAGGCTATCAGTACTTCTGACGTACTATCGTCTACTCCTGGGGCCTCGTTTTGACTTAGGTCTTTCAGTAGTCTGTCAACTTCTTCTCGCAGTATTATATCTCCCACCTCATGTGCATCTATTTTCTCTTCCCTTTCTATAATATTGCCTTCAAGTTTATTTTCCTTGTATCGAACCTCTATATACTCCTTCCACCTTTCACCTTTCCCGTCTCTGCTTAGAGCTGGTTTACCATCTGAGCTCTTGATATTCATACAGCTGTATCTGTTTTCCCCAAAGGCCTCTTTAATTTTCCTGAAGCCCAAATCTATATTTCCCCTAGTAAGATATGCTAGTAAATTCTTACATTTGTTCTCTAGCCAACCCTGCTTAGCCATTTTGCACTTCCTGCCTCTCTCACTTTAAAATGTTTGTATTACGTTTCATCTGCTTCATTTGCTACATTTTTATATTTTCATCTTTCATCAATTATGTTCAGTATCTCTTTGTTATCAAAGGATCTGTACTAGGACTTACATTTTTACCTATTCGCTCCTCTGCTCTCTTCACTATTTCATATCTTAAAGCCACCGGTTCGTCATCTGCTGTATTGGTATTTACTCGTATTAGCCCCATAATCTTGTCCTTATGTAAGTCAACCAATTTCTCTTTAACAGTTTTACATCTAACTTTATTGTGTTTATAATTCATTACGTATTATAGCTTTAATAACTTATACACTTGGTAACTCCACTATACACTGCACTTATTTTATGTAATTAATATACGTTGTATAGTAATCACATTTTACAGTTCATGTGGGCGAAAACAGATCTGATATCTTAAATGATTCAGGAAATATTTGAAGTCAACTACTTAGTTGGATCACCATAGATATTAAGGGGATAGACGTCTTTGAACGCATGAAATATTCATGATATTCATGTTCCTTTATTCAAGTAAAATAAAAAATGCTGATTTTAAATAATACAGTATTATTCTTTACACTTTTGTCTTTAAGAAATCATTGTTGTGTCCACATTGGACGCTCCCTGCAACCACTTCACCAGGTAGAAGGACCCTTCGCAGCCGAAATATGGATCGTCGGCGGGAATTCCTGAAGCCTCCCTATTGGACTTGTAACAAAATAAATTTCGTGTAAGTCATGTTCAATATATTGTTTGTTAGTATACTTAGGATAACTGAAAAATATTTCTTCCCCCACAAAATTGAGACGAAAGAGCCCACCGAAAATACACTTTTAAAGATATCGCAAAATGCCTACGTACGGTGATAGAGAATTCTGGCTTGCTGGAAAAATTCAGATCACAGTAATATTTGCTGTTCTCAAGTTATGTTTTCCATCGGGTTTGAAGATTACGGTTTCGATAAAACGGTGTTTAAAGCTTCGGATTACATCTCTTGTTCTTAAGCATAGCTGTAATGAGCGATCACTGGACCATACGACATTCCTTTCAGATACGAAAGCAGATCCTGCTACATACTCTTCGCAATCATGGCCGTCCTACATGCTTCTTTGGCAGCTTCAGTCATACACTGCTCTGCTCAGTCAATACGCTTTTTGTCTGCTATTGTGCGGAAGTTGTAACAGGCTACTCCAATCACAAGTTCGAGCATGTTCGTAATTCCCATAATGCCTTTTAAGCCGTCGTTTAAATTACATTTCGTCTATTTATCCCCCCTGTAAATGGTTTTCGTAGACACTTTTTCGCAAATCGCCTTTTAACTCGATAACGGAGCTCCTGGCAAGCTTACGATAAATGCTGCAACAGAGGTCCCAGAGAACACTTGAAAAAAAAAATAACCATTTGAAATTTTCAAAAAGGATTACTGCCTTCAGCTTCCAAGTTAGATAATCCGACAGCTAAAAATATCCCATTTTCCCACTGCCTGCGCACTGACATTTGACGGAATGCGAATAATAGTTACATAAAGAGAAACCGATAGCTAATACGTTTAGTAGTAGACTCAATTATTCAAAAGTATTTAGAGTCTGTCGCACAAGAGAAAAAATGGTTCGCCTGATTTTACGTATATTCGTTATTAGTGGACAAAGTCGTGTGGAGTACAAATGTGAACACATTTCGGGAAACCCAGACTGACAGAGCATTCCCGTCTTCCTGCGAGTGCTGTTTCATTGTTACGGTGACTGAAAAAGATGGCCAGTACCACGTAAGTGGTGTTTTATGAACCCGGAGTGCTCCTTTCTGGGAGCCTTCTTTTTTTTTCATGAAACTTCATTATTTCCGAGCTCAGAAGATGGTGCAAAAATACAAACTATTCACAAAATCTTCGGTCTAACGCGCTCCATTGCATATTTGTTTAAATGGCGGTACATTACGTCTTCTGGACACGTTCTGCTATAACTTCAGTTCTCCAGCAACTTTGTCGAAGTTTTCGTCAGTCGCGAAGCGATTTTCTGTCACATAGTTCATATTACTTGCAGTAATGCTGCCAACGTGACCTGACTACAATGTGAAGGTGGGATTCCCATGGGCCACTTTCCTCTGTTCGAAAGTGTGACCGCCGCCAGCAATTCCCTAGTGTCGGTAGTGCTGTCCGCCATTGAAAACGTGACTTCGTGTATAGTTTTAGCTGTTCGTCCACGTATATGACGCTCTAGAAATGTCAAGCCCAACTTGTCAGACAAAAATGTGATAGAAGAAATGCTTGTCGATCTAAAAGTTGGTCTTCATTGTAACAAAATAGATAATTCATGTCAAACTAGAATTGCTTATGATATAGCTAACATTCCCAGTAAAAACACAGCCTCGCTTTATAATGTTAGGCATAACGATAGAAAATTGGTTAATTCCATTAATAATAAAATTAAGGAAGCAGACGCTCTAATAACTAAGTCTGATAAAGGTTGCTCTTCAGTTATTACCTAAAAGTCTGAAAATATTTCCAAAACCTCAAATTTTTTTAGCGAAAATAATATTTCGGAACTGCATGAGGACCCGACTCTAGAATTACAAAAAAGAAGTCAGGTCAGCCATCAATGACGCAAAATTTCTAATCAAACCTTTTCAGAAAAAATGCTTATTATCATGAAACCTCAGCCTCAAAAACTTCAGTCTCAATTTAAAATCCTTGAACTTAACCATCAGATATGGCCGATATCTAATAGTATGAATAGCGAGTACCATGATTTGGCCAAATTTCTACATGAAGCTCTGAAAAAAATCATTCGTTTTTGAGAAAAATTATAGCATCCCCAATAGTCACGCCTTAGTCTATATAATAAAAGATATAGAATGCGGTTCAGACATCAAGTTGTTTTCATTAGACATCAAAAATCTTTATATTAATGTCCCTGAACAGGAAACACAATCGTAGAAAAAAATTTACGTCATTTCAAAAAAGATTTTTCAGATGAACAAATTACTGATTTCATGAATCTCATCACAGTCGTAGTGAAGTACAACTATTTTGAATTTAATGAACAATTGCTCCAGCAATCCGACGGTCTCGCTACGTGAAATCCCTTAGCTCGTATTCTTTCCGATATTTTCATAAACTCTCTGGAAGAAAAGTTTTTCAACTACAGCTCTAGGCGTTCTCTCCTATTTCATATATGTTGATGATATTTTAGTCATCTACGAGGGTCCTGCTGATGACATTGAGCGTATTTTTAATCTCTTCAGTGAAATTCGTGAGAAAATATCTTTCACCATCTAACTTGAAAACGAGGCCGGCCAATTAAACTTCCTTGACTTGACGCTTACAATAAAAGAAAGTAAAATCTCATTCAATATTTTTCGTAAAGAAACATATACTGATAAGATCGTACCTGCGTCTTCTATGCATCTACAGTCTCGTAAAAACGCTTCTTTCACTCTGCTATTCACCGAGCTACTTCTGTTCCACTTTCGAAAGAAAAATTCAACGATGAAATCAATTTACTCAAAACGATAGCAGTTACTAACGAGTATGAACCTGACATAGTAGACGACATTCTTAAAAAGAAAACTGCTAACAGGTTTACTACGCTCCGCAATTCTATCATTGAATATAACCCAAAACAATATCTCGTAAGAGATCCAACGCCCTTTTCCTAATAAATACAACTGTAACGTTGCCTTTTCTATCAATAATGATCTGAAAAAAAACTTAATTCATAATTTAAAATCGACTCGCTTCCCTTTAGAAAGTTCTGGCGTCTATAAGATTTTCTGGGACACCTGCTCTTCGTACTAGATAGGACAGACAGGACGTGTCTTTACAACCAGATATCAAGAACATGATAGCCTCATTCTCAATGAGAATCTGAAGCTTAGTAACAAAAATTTCTTCAACAATATAAAGCCGTTACTTGACATTTAATTTCAGGTCCCATAGTGCAGTTACCGAAATGTTTTTTCTTCTCATGTAAGTCAACTCATAATTTTTCATTTAGTAAATGGTTTATTGCCTGTATTTCCTGTTATATCGTTTTCTACTGGCTGTGTCAGTCAGTCCTTTTTGTATTTTCTGTACTGATGTTTTTATACTTCAAACTGTACTTCTAAGATCTGATGCAGACAAAATGTTACTTTATCTGTCGCTGTTAAACAAAATATTGCCTTTTACATTATGAACTGAATAATTTTCATCATAATATTCGTCTGTCTACATTTGGATGTTAAGTAGCAAAGTTGTACTTGCGGCTACTAGAGATACACTCTCAGAGCAATGTTCACCTTCCCGCAGTTGTAACGCGGGCGCCTCGGTCCGTTACTACCTGTCGCTTTACAGATATGAGCAGCCCATAGTGGCTGACCTTCGTGCATTCCTTTTAAAAAAATTGCGACTAAAGCCCTTCTGGCCTGTTATTTATTTTATACGTGACAAGTCAGTAGTGTCTCTGCCTTGTATTATTAGTCAGTACTTACTCTCTTTTATATAAAAAGTTTTCTTTTCCCATACATCTGTAATTATATTATAGGCCACTTTATACATTTGAATTCTGATGGAGGCACTCTTAGAAGTGTTGAAGACTGACTAATAAGAATAAGACTAAAAATTGTGACCGAGGACGCATTTTTCTCAACTTTAAGAACACGTAAGTTGGACGTAATTATCAACGAGAGAGCTGAGTGAACAAATGACTTTTCCAAAGAAAACTAACAGACAGCAAGAGGCGCATGTGAAAGGATGCGTTTCACAAATAAAAGTACGCTGGCAAATACGTATGAGCGGTAACAGGGAAGTCTAATAGTGATATTGTACTCTCAAAATAGCACAATTACTTCTGAAAATTTACGCGTGCAGTTTGAACGCGTCCAATGCAAGCAACGTAAACCGTGCACGCTAAGCAACAGACTGTAGACACGCAATTCGGTTGTAAGAATGCGAACACATGAATACTTTGAGACCTTTTTCCATGTGGGAGTATGCTTTTTTAATATTTTTGTGAATGTCTCAAACGTCATGTGTTTCTAAGAGACTGCGTATTTATAATTTTGAATTCCTACACCTACAAAAACAGTGCGATTTTCAATTAAGTTTCTTCAACTGAAGCGTTTTCCCTGTAATATTTGTATCAGGAGCAGTTAAACAAGAACACTTCAGTAGTGATTCGACAGATGGAGAGTGATAAGCTGTGGTATGTTTTATGAAGAGTGTCAAACTTCCTTACTACCTTCCGAACATCAATGAATTTTTGATTCACAGCCGTAAATTTCTCTCAGAAATCCCAACGAACACAACAATATTACTAATACAATGTCATTCATAAATTAAGAAAATGTTTCAACCTATATGTCTACTGTGTGTACAAGAGGTAACTATAACTCATCCCACACCGTAGATCTGTCGAAAGTGTAATCTCTGCGTTTATCAATCTGGTAAACCTTTTTCTGTAGCCACAGCATCGCTTATTGCAGAACAGATTATTTTAGGAATGATTTGGTGTTGGTGATAGGCTATTTTTCTTTGGTAAAACGTCAATTGTTAACTGTCCTCATACAGTTTACAATGCCCTTGTTTGGTCCACGGTATCCATTGCTGTTCATTTTGGGCATATGTAAAATTTATCTGTGGATCACGGGAAACAGGCGCATCTTGTTATCTCATGAGAAGCAATCAAACAAACAAAAAATAAATAAATAAATAACTGAACTGGTTGTAGGTACGAACAAAGAAAAGCATGACCACGTTTTACCCCTACCGAAAATTCAGTGGTATTCCTTGGTCACATTCAGCAATAGTTCAAGACGGAAATTTCTGGAGCCCGTCTTGTAGTTTGATTCACAAAGAGATGGTTATTCAGTGTGTAAAAGAAGCCGTAGCAAAAGGTTACATGCGCCTGTGGTAGTGTAGGTAGCCCTGAATATTCATTGCTGAGGTGTCCACCCTAAAAAGAAGTATTGAATCATCGATGTCAGTAAATGAAACTTCAAGATTCGAAGAACGAGTATCTCTAGTTTATCGTGGAAAATGCTACCCCTACTGCTTCCACTGGGCCACGTGTCGGTAGAGGGCTTGGTATTTCCTAACGAAAGAGCAGTTCATTTTGAGCAAGAAAGGAAACGAGAACTCTCCGTTATAATTTCCGTTCGTGTTTTACGAATTTATTCTCAAATCTTGGACAAAAGAGTGTAACTTTTATTAAACAGGCTAATTTTAATGAGATAAATAGTAAGAAAGAGTGTAACTTTTATTACACTGATTAATTTTAATGAGCTGAATATATTATAGATCATGTATTGGTAGTTTTTATATCTATTACAACCGTTTTCTGCACTTTATACGTTTATAATTCTTATTGAAATAGTTTTAATGTTCGCCGGGAAAATTTCAGAAGTTTTAATGTTCTTTCTATGTTCCAGTGAAGATTGTGCTGCGCACCAGAGTAAAGTTATGCATTACTGAGATCGGAATCCTGTCTTGACTATTTGTATCTACCATAGAACAAAAACTCACCTTTGTGGTATATGTTCCTATATGCGTGGACTGATATTGAAGCGAAACAGTCATTAGTGGCAAACCTTTGGGAAACATGCAGCACCTAGTTTGTCGAGATACGAACGGAATCTGCCTGGATCGACTATTATTTCTCCTACACCTCGTCGTATGAAGTATTTCATCAGACATATTCCAGTGTGTGGACTGCGTAGGTAGGGGGCCTTCTTGCTGCGGCCACAGCGCAGTGTGGCCCTTAATCCGCGCCCTGGCCCGCCCCTTGCGTGGGCGCTCGCTTCCTGACCACAGCCGGTCTCTCTCTGTGTAGCAGCTGCTTAGCTGCCCACTTTTCCGCCGTCTTCGGTAATCCCGGTCTCTCTCTCTCCGGAAATTAAAGGGCACTGGCCACGAAGAGGAAAGAGGGTAAACCAGGAACTTCTCCCAGCTAGCCACCGCCCCTTCTTTCAAGTGCCTCTTACATACGCGTGTCAAAGATGCAAGGTGTTTCAAAAATGCTTTAGAAAAGTACGATGTTGATTCCTCTCAGTAAACTAAGGAAACAATGTCATTTAAATGTGCAGGATGTGACAGTAAAACTGAGATTCCACACTTAGCGAGATGTACAGGACAGTGTCCACTTAGCGAGTCAAAGAGCCGTATAGAGACGGTGCCGACGCAGACCCCGCCAAGGACGCAAGCTCGCAGGGTGCGCCATAATTGACTGTTTAAAAACTAACCCTAGAAATATCAACACATTTTCCTTAACGCGCATTGTCAAAAGGGGTGGGAACTGAGGCACTTGACGTCCGCGGAAAAAAAAATTTAAAAAGCAAAGTTTGATAATTTTTGTTGATTTGCATTAACAACATACTTTTTGAAGCAGTATTCGCGTGAAACTAGGGTCCCAGACCTGAAATTATACTGTCGCAAGCACTTCGCAATATCAAAGCAGTTTCGATAACATGTACCACCCAGGTGGGAACACTGTTACCACCACAATACATTTAAAAAAATGCAAATCTCGTTCATTGTTGTCGACTTTTCCTCACATCATACTTACATACGAGGTGCTTAAGTGTAAGTAAGGTTCTGAACCTAAAAACATTGAATATAATAACTAAAGAAAAAAATGGTTCAAATGGCTCTGAGCACTGTGGGGCTTAACATCTGAGGTCATCAGTCACCTAGAACTTAGAACTACTTAAACCTAACTAACCTAAGGACATCACACACATCCATGCCCGAGGCAGGATTCGAACCTGCGACCGTAGTGGTCGCGCGGTTCCAAAAAAAATAAAAATACTACCGCATTACTTCTCCAATAATTTGCATGGTGGGAGAATTTATGTATTTTGTATAATTGCATCAGATTCCTACTTTACTTCTAAATATTATGTATGGATATCTCAAAACTCGATTGGATAAAAAATATGTCTCAAGTCTGAATATTAATAAACGCTTTCACCTTCTTTTTTTATACACCGAATTATGAAAGTTGTAGTCTTTTATTCCTAGCAAGTCCACTTCAATCCGAGGCTCTACTAACATCAGCTTTCGATATTTCTCTGTAATTGCGAAATGAATAATCACTTTGTCGTCTATAGAAAACCGGTCAGACTCCTTTAACGTAATTTGGAAGAGGTGCAGACTGGGTTTTGCAAATGAAATTTACTCGCTAACTGACTGTGAAGCACAGCAATAATTTCATCCACGAAAGCTTCAGTTATTCCAACACTGAAGGTCAACTTTTCTAATTGTTTGAAAATGAAACATGACTCAAGATATCTAACTAATGCACGCGTCTCTCCCTAATACTTTACTCTGAAACTCCTTTAACTTGAATATACTTGCTTGAATCAGCAACTGACCATAAGAGTAGCAATCTCAATAGGAGTCACAAGAGGAATCAATGATTTTACATTGTTTCATCTGTCCGCCCCCGTTAGCTGAGTGGTAGCCGGCACGGTAGCTCAGCGTGTTCGGTCACAGGGTTAGCTGCCCTCTGTAAAAAAAAAAAAAAAAAAAAAAAAAAAAAAAAAAAAAAAAAAAAAAAAGTTGTCACCGCGACAGACTGTCAATCCTAAGGGCCCGGGTTCGATTCCAGGCGGGGTGGGAGAATTTTCTCCGCTCAGGGGCTGGGTGTTGTGTTGTCCTAATCATCATCATTTCATCCCCATCGACGCGCGAGTCGCCGAAGTGGCGTCAAATCGAAAGACTTGCACCCGGCTGGCGGTCTAGCCGACGGGAGGCCCTCGTCACACGCCATACATTGTTTCATCTGAATTGTAGTTTATTGAAGCAATTTAATCATGTTATGACGCATTATTAATTATACTTTCTTAATTGCAAAGTTGAATCTAGGAAAGAGGGCTTAAAAAATTACATTCACTGTGAAAAGTGACATCTACTGGTATACTAAAATTTTTGCGTTAATTTTAACAGCAAAATTTAAAAAATTTGTGTAATCTGGAAGAAGAAGGCATTAAAAACAAGAGATATTTTTTCAAAATTTTCAAATGTAAAGTAACAGACTAGGTTACAACATTTTCGAAATATGGTCATAACGTACCAGTTCGTGCCTCGATATTACGAGGGTTAACCGGGAGGGTGGTGGGCGTTCCCTACCCCTGATGTTCCTTTCTTCTGCCTATCAGCGTATCTCGCCATCGGCATGAGACTATAAACACACGACAAATAAATAAAAACTCCGACAGCCGTCCTCATGACTTCATTTTATTTCTCGTTACTACCAGTTTAAACGCTTCAGTGCGTCATCTTCAGGTACTGCAGCACTGAAGCGTTGAAACTGGTAGCGACAAAATAAAATAAAATCATAAGGACGGCTGTAGGTGTTTTTATTTATTTGTCACTACAGTAAACGACCGTCGTTCCAGAGACCTTCTGCTAAAAGGATGGACATACAAAAGCTTTGTAAACACATGCTTTTGTCATAGTGTCGTTTCTACTGTGTCAGTTCATCCAAGGAGCGTTATAAAGAAACGACTGCTACGGAACAGACCTTCGACGCCAATATTGTTTACGTGGCAACATGGAGCTTCGTCAGCGCGGCTTCCGCATCCAGAACTCGTTCACGTTGCTCTTGCTGTTGCTTCTCTGCTGTATTATAGGATTTCCATGGTCGGCAAATACGTGCTGTTTGATCGGAGGCTTGAAATTTTGCCATTTTCTGCTGAGCGAACTTTGCAGCGAAAGGCGACGGTGGAGGAAGCAGACAAGGAGGAATAAGGGGGTATGTTGTATGTTACTTGCTGCCACAGCCTGTACTCTTGCTGATCCGAAGTTTCTGTTGGTGCGAGCTGAGATGTAGATGGCCGGCCGGAGTGGCCGAGCGGTTCTAGGCGCTACAGTCTGGAGCCGCGCGACCGCTACGGTTGCAGGTTCGAATCCTGCCTCGAAAATGGATGTGTGTGATATCCTTAGGTTAGTTAGGTTTAAGTAGTTCTAAGTTCTATGGGACTGATGACCTCAGAAGTTAAGTCCCATAGTGCTCCGAGCCATTTTTTTGAGGTGTAGATAGTAAACCATCTCTAGCTGATTGACAATATTTCGTGAGGTGTTACTCGCGTCCATAGACAGCTGTGCTCTGTCCATCCTAGTTGAACCCTCGTGTAAACAAAGGTATGCTCTGCCATTTTCATCGGCTGCATTGCTCTAGGTCTGGTGAAGTAAGACTACTGGAAATAGGCCTCGCTTGTGTATAAAATATGTTGTTACTCTTGCGCGTGGAAAGCACAGACCCATCCCAAAGTGTTAAGTTTATTTGCTAGTTAGTGCGCTAAATGTTTGTCTCATGTAGTTCTTATAGCAAAACGCACTGTTTAATTTCTATTAAATCAAATAACAAAATTATTAAATGTGCTAAATTGGCATAGAAAAATTGCAGGAAGAGAGTTTTATGCAGTACATGACCCATTATTAGTCGAAGATGATGTATTCCGTCTCTGATTGGGGTCTTGTATGATATTTAACGTATATTGTTGTTTTGTAGTATTCAATGGCTGGAGTTCGATTTTGTTTCGAACAGTATCATTTCTAGACCATTCAGGTCCGAACACGACTGTAAGTTTCGCACTGTGTTATCTAATACCTTTGTAACATACTTGGATTATGTCTCTCAGCATAAGTTTGCAATCTTGAGAAGGTAGGAGTTATAAGGTATCAGTCTATATTAGTCATTTGCGTACATGTTGGACTGTAACTGTGACAGTATGAAACTCAAAGGTATGTCAGTGCTAGAAGGCGTCAGGTTTATAGAGCCTGAAGTAATTCAGCAGCAATAAGAAATTCCGGATGCACTAGATACCAAGCTACGACAAATTGACGCTGGTGATAGTTTCTATATCACACGAGATTAATTAAAATGTGTACAAAGGCATCAGTACTTTACCTACACAAGTAAATTCAAATATTAGAATTTGTCGTGCACAACTTGTTGTTACAGAAACGAACTGATGTATGCGTGGACCCACTTCTTCTAGTCTTTAGGTCCTGATACAAATCGGTGTTGATCATATTAGCATCTTGAAAGTTACATAATTCCTGCAGAGAAAGATATATTCCTTCCTGTTTATAATTGAGTAGCTGTACTCCTGTGCTTCACAATGGAAGTTAAGGAAAGGCATGCTCTTGCAAACCTTTCTTTATGGTAATTTCCTTTTGTTGAGTAGCTACTACTCATTGAAAACCTGATTCTTCCGACTTAGAGGTTGAACTTTGAAAATTACATTCTTGGTGGATGTTTACGTTACATCAAAGACAAACATCATGATTCTAATATCTTGATCCGGCAAAAACGTTGAACATCCATTTCACCATTTTAGGAATTGGTATTTCGAAAACTCTTTCTTTGAGAGTGCGTGCATCATACAAAAATGCTCCCTCCAAATCTAGGGTTTTTCGGATCCTTTGTTCTAGACTATAGTTTGTTATGTTAGTCAATCAGTTAGCATTTTATACGTTCTATTACGTATTGATATAGACTTGAAAATAAACGTGAATTGATTCTAGTTGATGATGCTCTACAAAGCCCATTATTAATATTTTGTAATCCGTATTATACTAATATTACTTCTATTATTTTTATTGATTTTCTAGCTCTCTTACGATCTGGTTACTACTGTTTCGCACAGCTGTGACGTTAAGAGTAGCCAACTCGTGAGACGGGAGATAGTGGTGACAAGCAGCTGAGGAATGCAGGTAGCGTGGTCGCTCAACACTGGATGTGGGAATTTTCCGGGGCTCAGTTCGAAGCAGGACTCACCTGTGAAAACAATTCTCATCCAGTCAATGTGATTCCAGGTGAAAGACGTGTTTGGAGACGTGCCAGACAGCTGTAGGATACGAACCTGACTGTCCCCCGTCATACAGCTTGACAACCAGGAGTGATGGTGTGGGCTGCCGTTTCTTTTCGTAGCAGGAGCCCTCTGGTTGTTATCCGCAGAACCCTTACACTACTGCCGAACGTCGACGATATTATGCGCCCGTTTTGTTGCCCCTCATGGCACGCCATCCTGGGCTTCCAGTTCAGCAGAGATAATACCCGCCCGCACACTGCTACAGCGTCTACTGCTTGTCTTCGTTCTTACGAAACCATGCTCTAGCCAGCACTGTAGCTGAATATCTCCAAAACTGCACTTTGGAACACTATGGGCAGCGGTCTCCCACCAGCTCGGAATTTTGACAGTGCCCCAAAAGGGAGATAAGAGTCATCCGCTGAATTACAGGCCCACATCACTAATGTCGATTTGCAGTAGGGGTCTGGAACATATACTATGTCCTATCATTATGAGTTACTTCGAAGAATCCGATTTATTCACACATAGCACGGATTCAGAAAATATCGTTCTTACGAAACACGACTAGCTCTTTATACCCATTAAGTAATGAGTGCTATCGACAGGGGATGTCTAATTCATTCCATATTTTTAGATTTCCAGAAAGCTTTCGACACCGTTCCTCACAAGCGTCTTCTATCCAAACTGCTTGCCTATGGAATATCGCCTCAGTTGTGCGACTGGGTTCGTGATTTCCTGTCAGAAAGCTCACAGTGCGTAGTAACAGACGGAAAGTCATCGAGTAAAACAGAAGTAATATCCGGCGTTCCACAAGGAAGCGTTATAGGCGTCTATTGTTCTTGATCTATATTAACGACATAGCCCTATTAGGTTGTTTGCAGATGATGCTGTTATTTACCGTCTTGTAAAGTCATCAGATGATTAAAACGACTTGCAAAATGATTTAGATAAGATATCTGTATGGTGCGAAAAGTGGGAATTGACCCTGAATAAAGAAAAGTATGAAGTTATTCACACGAGTACTAAAAGAAATCAGCTAAATTTCGATTACGCGATAAGTCACACAAGGATGAGGACTGTAAATTCGACTAAATACTTAGGGATTACAATTACAAATAACCTAAATTGGAACGATCCTATAGATAATGTTGTGGGTAGAGCAAACCAAAGACTGCGATTCATTGGCAGAACACTCAGGTCCACTCAGGTGCAACAGGTCCACTAAAGAGACTGCTTGCAGCACGCTTGTCCGCCCTATTCTGGAGCATTGTTGTGCAGTGTGGGATCCTCATCTGGTGGGACTGACGGATGACATTGAAAAAGTTGAAAGAAGGGCAGCTCGTTTTGTATTATAACTAAATAGGGGAGATAGTTCCACAGACATCAGACGTGTATTGGAGTGGCATTAATTAAAACAAAGGCGTTTTTCGTTGCGACGGGATCTTCTCATGCATTTTCAATCACCAGTTTTCTCCTCCGATTGCGAGAATATTCTGTTGGCACCCATTTACATAGGGAGAAATAATCATCATGATAAAATAAGAGAAATCAGTGCCCGCACAGAATAATTTAAGTGATCGTTTTTCCCGTGCGCCTTTCGGGAGTGGAACGGTAGAGAGACAGCTTGAAGGTGGATCATTGAACCCTCTGCCAGGCACTTTGTTGTAAATGCTTCTGTTGCCGTGATGTAGTGGTTTAGTTTTGACATACTGAAGGGGAGGGTGCTCCATGGGTAGACGGTTAGAAACTCTACTACAGCACACTTTTTCTCAGACATAGACATAGTTACGTTACAGACGACCATGTTATACGCTACAACTCGGAGCACTATGACGCTGAGGTTTGCGTCAGCGAAGCGGGAAAATCGACCGAGTAACATGCTTGACACGTAATGCCTCAACCGATTTTGAGAACAAAATTGTTGTAATCACGTAGATGTAGATGATGTACATATAACGCGCCAATAGGACATCATTCGTCACAGTATCCCTTAGGAGGACATCAAACAACTGTATCAATCAATGCCAAGCCGAATAACTACTTGAGTAAGGGCAAGAGGTGGACCAATGCGTTATTGACTTGCTTAATTTGTGAAGCTCTCATTTCTTTGTCTCTAAATATGCATCACGTCTACCGAATTCAGTCCCATTCACCATTCAGATAATGCTTTCCTGTTGCGTCGTTCTTTTATCTTTTTTTTCAGCGTATATACGGCTATTAATAAAACTGTATACAAGATATTAGAAAACGAGATGAATTTTCTGTGCGAGTCCGCTATCGTTGAAAATATTTTTTGAGTAAAGCCTTGTACATCGTATATTAAAATTTCTATATTTATTACGACATTGTGGATACTGCCAACACGATGTATCAAAGAGGTTAGAACTTATAATGGAAGGTTCTGTGTCAGTACTGTAAGCTGTGTCAGTACGGCTTAACTGGGGCATCCACGAATTGCCTGATAGGGCTTTCTAAGTTCTAAGCCCTTTGATACATTATACTGGCTGTAGCCGAAATGTAGTAATAAATATAGAAATATTAATATGCAATCTAGGTGGGTGTATTCACATAAAATCGTGTACAACTACCTTGGAAGCACGAGTTTTAATGAATGAAACATGTAAATAAAAGACGTTCGGACTGAAGAGCACAAAAAATTGGGTTCCAAAAATTCCCATACGTTTTTGTATTGTTACGAGGGAGTGCCGAAACGTAGTACCTCCGAATTTTTTATGTGAAAATTCTTAAGGATTTTTAAATAAAATAAACTTCATTAAGTTTCTACATCTTTATTCTGCATGTCAACTTTTTTTTTGTCAACATAGTCAGGCTGGCTAAGAACACATTTCCGCCACCGACAGACCAATTTGTTGATAACGTCACTGTTGAATGTTTGACGTTATTGACGCAGCCACACCCACAGTCCTGCTCCTACGGCACTGTCAAAGTGAAGACATCTAAGGTGGCTCTTTAAGTTCTGGAAATAAATGGAAGTTTGATGGGGCAAGTTCAGGGCTGTATGGAGGCTGATCGATCATAGTGAACCCAAGTGGTCGCATTGTAACATAAGTCGCAGCATTCCCGTGTGGTTTAGTTTTGACATACTGAAGGGGAGGGTGCTCCATGGGTGGACGGTTAGAAACTCTACTACAGCACACTGTTTCTCAGACATAGACGTAGTTACGTTACAGACGACCATGTTATACGCTACAACTCGGAGCACTATGACGCTGAGGTTTGCGTCAGCGAAGCGGGAAAATCGACCGAGTAACATGCTTGACACGTAATGCCTCAACCGATTTTGAGAACAAAATAAAAAAATTCCGAGGCACTACTATTCAGCACGGCCTCATACTTAATCTCTAGTCACACTGTAAAACAGGATGTGGACATGCTTTGTGATTTATGTTGACAGTTGTAAGTAGGCTGTTTAGGTTCTTATATTGGTAACGCCACCGCCACGTAGCACTCTGTATGAAAATCACTGGCTGTGCTGTGTGCAGTCTGTGGCTGGGTAGCATTGTTGGAATTTGCTATTGTAGTGTTGGGCAGTTGGCTGTTAACAGCGCGTAGCGTTGCGCAGTTGGAGGTGAGCCGCCAGCAATGGTGGATGTGGGGAGAGAGATGGCGGAATTTTGAGAGCGGTCGATCTCGACGTGTGTCCATCAGAAAGAGTAAATTTGTAATATTGGATACCATGGACTGATATATATATTATGACTTTTGAACACTATTAAGGTAAATACATTGTTTGTTCTTTATCAAAATCTTTCATTTGCTAACTATGCCTATCAGTAGTTAGTGCCTTCAGTAGTTTGAATCTTTTATTTAGCTAGCAGTAGTGGCACTCGCTGTATTGCAGTGGTTCGAGTAACGAAGATTTTTGTGAGGTAAGTGATTTGTGAAACGTATAGGTTAATGTTAGTCAGGGCCATTCTCTTGTAGGGATTATTTAAAGTCAGTTTAGTGAGGATCAGAATAGGTAAAGAGCGAAATGTCTGAGTACGTTCAGTTCTGCTCAGCTGTTTTAAAATCAAATAACGTAAGGGATTTACCAGCACAGTAATTCACTAAATTTTCTAAGGGGACGTTTCATATGGCGACCCTGCCGGGTTTCACAGATTCTGTAATATTGTGGTTCTTTTGTGCACAGAAATATTGTAAAATTACCGCAATAATTTTGACAGTACTATAGTATCCTACATTTATGTGCAGTTAGCTTTGGCTCTGTGTGGTGGTCATTATTTAAGTACTGGATATCTTACATGACGACATTAGGTTTCAAAACTAAGTTTCTGATCTGCGTTACCGGCTATTGCACATCCACGGTACTCGTCTGGATAAGTTTCTGGCGACATTCATCCGTTCTTTGTTTCAAATTTGGCAATATGACACAAGTAGGTGCGTGATGTTTGGTGTTAGGTGTTGTGTCGGTAGCAGGTCGGCAAAGTTAAATATGACGTGAAGAATGGAGCAAATTGTTCACTTCTTGGGCATCTGAGCTGTGCGTAAGTGTTTGTAGAATTTCGAAGATATTGACTACTCAGACAAGCAGAGGCGTGTTCCTGCAACTTAGGCAATCCTACGAGACCTGAGCATAGTCGGTGCAAGAGTGCCTGAGATGAAGAGCAAAGTTCGTGCAATCAGAAATACGCACACAAACGAACTATGTAAAATAAAAGAAAGTTAAACTTCTGGCTGTGGAAATGACAATACCTACTGTAGAGACGAATACAAATTCCCGCTTGCCAACAAACGCAATGTCATCTGCCGTTTCAGTTCTTGCGACATTATTTCACTCTTTGTAGTATCTTTCAACCAAATCATATCATTAAATCTATTAACAAGTAAGGGGAACTGTTCTGGGGACATTCTCAGAGTGTTTGATTAACTTCTCGGATCTTCCACATTTATTTATTTATTTCAGAAAGGTCGCGAGCAACCGATATGACTCTTTTTTACTATCCAGTCGAATCCAAATGTGACTACGAAGTGTTTCGCGACGGCGTCTTTGGATAAAAAGTTCCCAGTTTACTCGCCGCTTCACATTCGGATAAAATCCCAAGCTTTCGATGACCTCCTTCATCGTTTACGGGGGCGAAGTCGGAAAGTCGTGTAACTGTCGTGGTTTCCACTTTAATGCCCAGAGGACAGCATCCTACTGACTGTATTATGTCAGGATGACATAACGGAAATGACGCGTAGTGATACAGTCGCGAATACGGGCAACTTCCAACAGTAGGATAAAATGACGACATTGAAAATTTTTGGCGGAACGGCACTCGAATCCCGATTTCTCGCTTATCGCGAGCGGTCGCCTTAACCATAGAGGTTTCCTGAGTACGCTTCGCAATTCCTGAGTTTAAGGTGACGCTGACGCTCATGACAGCGATCGGCAAAAGTCCTTATAGACTGGGCAACAAAAAATTTTGCCACACTGGCAAGGAATACTATAAATCACTCGTGCTGTCGGCCGAGATTAACGGGTCACAATATTTCTTTAATTTTCCTGGGTGGCCGGAAGACTGGCCTGATGCCTTATCACTCACCGAAAGGTTCAGATGTTATACGTACCTGACGCGGAATGTAAACTGAAAACTCTTTATCTATGTCTCTTATTACTTACCTTATGCGTAGTTAATATTAACTTTAATTTAAGAGTTTGCTCCGAAATCATAGACGACTCCAGCATTCATTTGTTTCACGAAACGAGCTCCCCAACTTAATGTCGTCGTTGTTGGGTAGTTTGCCACTCCACAGAAAGTATTTAAGGACGACATTAGCACGCGCTTGGTCTTTTGAGGGTCGCAGAGTGTTGTGCTTTGGTCTGCTGAGAGAGCCGTGTAACAAAGCAGCAGCGCAAAGTCTGTACCTTAACGTTTCGTTGGACTACGAATTACGTTGTGAACTCTAGTTTCAAAAATTTACTTTTTGTTTGATTTGAAATGGTTCATGCGAGTTCAGGTTCCTAATTTAACTTTTTACTGAACGTAGATGATTTGACTGCGTTCCTGGAGACCGATTTTGCATGACTTCACGAACTTTTAACCTTCTTTACGGACTTTGTGTATGTTTTCGCTCTGGCTATTAAGTATAACAAACTTCAGTCTGAGTCAACTTATTTGTACGGTATTCGTGACCATTAGAACTCTTGTGCAAGACGGGCACATTAGACACCACAGCAAATCTTGTCCTGCGTTGGCCTTCCAATAGTGGCCAATACAACCAACTGTCCTATCACACATTTTCAGTGTTGTCGTCGTTAAGGTAGACGTGACGATTTAGAATTTGAGGTCAAAGTGACCCAGGCTAAAATTACACACACAAGGTAGAAACACAGAGCGCTAGAACTTGATTCTTACCCTCCTGTCTTTTTTTTATTTTTTATTTCTCTTTTGAATTAACACAGCTCGAAGCTGGTAACATACGGACGTAATTAAATCAAAAGTTTAAATGCGTAAAAATGGTAAAATACAAGAACCTGTGTACGTACTTTATTCAGAGTAGTTTAGAACTAATAAATAGTTGTGATTTATTGGTCGACGATATAACTACTTTTTAATTAATGGTGCAAAATATTACTGTGGCTTCACTCTGTAAACTAAACTGAATGTGATCTATGTTTGTTGTAAATAGCATATTTCACATGTAATATTCTGACGGTTGCGGCGGGGCGGGGTCGGTCGTCTGCTTTCTATCTTTCACTTATCGAAAGTCCACCTACCTCGATATACTTCTTTCCGACATCCTATCAATCTGTAGTAGCAGTTACGTGGTAGGCAGTGTAAAGCAACGTTGATGAAACCACTACCTAATACCTACCGCACAGAGGCCACGTAACTCGAGTTGAAACTCAGTTCCTGAAAGTTCATTTTTAAAAAATCGGGCGTTCGGAGGATGTAGTATACTTACAGAAAGCATTTAAAATATCATTGAATCTACCTTTTATTCATATGGAAACACATGAAATGTCTATCAAGTCCGTATTTTATATGGTAATGCTCTATCATTCAAATTTCACTGTCTGTACAACATAGTTTCACTCGAAAAGCAGCCAGAAATTTTGCACGTCCGACTAGACTAATTTTCACGTTGTAGCAGGTACCAGCCCACAACTATTCGCGAGTTAAACATTCGGTCGCTTCAGTGGTCCTATCGAAGGAAGTGCTCGCCAAAGTCTTCCCTACAGAGCACGAAACATGCCACGCGGGATTGTTACTACGACCAGAACGTTCACATGCTCATAACTTTCAAACTATTTAATTTAGAAACACCCAACTTCCATTAAAATATTCGTAAATCCAGTCGCTTCAGTCACAAGGTATTTGAACCACAATTACCTCACTATTTCGTCATTTTCAGAGTATTTTTACAGAGCTATCTAAAATGGTGTAATCCGTAGGCCTGTTAGCAAGCGACTCTTTCGAACTATGCTACTCACTGCCTACCCGACTATTGGCGCGGGAACAGCTTAATTCTGACTGGTTGCTGATCTAAACGACCAATCAGGATGTCCCTTCCAGATCATTGTCGCAGCAGAACTTGCCTTATTAAATCAATAATCTGATTGTAATTAAGATTATTAAAGCTTCAGTTTCTAGTATATTGTTTTATCAAAATAATCGAAGTACGAATTATACTCCAAATTGATAAATGAACTTATTCATTCTCTAACTTTCATTCTGGCTGCTTTTATACAAAAGCAAGCTCACACCAACATACGTCATCCGAATCATGGTTGCACCATAAATTCCCACGGTCTATCGGTACATGGTTTTACGAAAACTGACATATTAAATTTTAACATACGTTCCACATACACTCTCCCAATCATTCTCACTCACTCACGCAACAAAATATAATCAAATAATAATTTTGAGAGATTTTCGTATTACGTAATGCACAGTGACTGCAGTTTTGAAAAGAAAATTCTCATTAATTGATTATATACACTCATAAATTTGTGGTGGCTTCAAATAATAATGAAAGTTAATCTGTATTTATTCCTGACTTGCTTTTTTAAAAATAAGCATTGATTGTAGTACTTTTAGATAATTTTCTTTATCTCCGGCACTATAACAAATAAAAATCTGTAATTTTGACAGCATCATTCCATTAATAACAAAAATCTGTGTACCAAATTTGAACAAAAGCGCATAATAACTAATATGAATTATGTAGATTCGTAGAGAGTATGCATCTTCGTATTGACTGACTGTTACACAATGCAGTTCTCACGGCAGGCAGCGTCAGCCGCTCTGTGAATAAAGCCACAAAAAAAAAAAAGGGGGCCATTCTGCAGCCACCGTACCGAACGGCTGCCTGCCTTACTGCAACGAAATTCATTTCGCAATAACTATAACTTGCTACGTTACACGGTGCCTACATGGATGAAATAAATATGACAAAGTGTAACATCCTTCTACGGTAGGATTGTCTGCGTTTTTGATTGGCGAATACATTATGTTCAACGATTGTTCTTTGTAAATTAGACCACGGGAATATGGTTACGTAAGAACTGCAAAATACCTGTTAAAACAACGATGACATAAAAGCATTTTACAGCCCGTAGTTCATTTACATTTAGAAATACATCGATGTCAGAGGATGTTGAATACTACGAACAGCGTAGATTTTTCAAACTTACGACTTAAATTTCCGCCGTTTTAGAACTGCCAAAGATCCTTACTTTATTAAAAGGATTGGTGTCTTTTCGTGTTTGAAACACATACTGCAAGAAGAGTTCAACAGAATTTGGCGATTTTTGTAAGATGGTCAATATAAAGAAACCATTTAGAAGTCCACAGGACTTTATCAATTTCAGTAATGCTGTTATAGCGTCCTCACTCTTAATTACTCCTCATGCACATTAGCGCCTTGCAGTTGTCAAATCCCTCACCATCCTGTTGCTGGTGCTTGTACTTCATAATTAAAAGTCGCAGTTGGTCTCCAAAACGAATTCTCTTAAATAGATTGGCGCCCAGTGTGATTGTCGCTCCCAATGTCTTCCTGTTGCTGCTACGTTCCTTACTTTGTATACAAACTTATCCCTGCACATGTTCAGACAACAACAAAAGTATTAGTGTGAAACCTTTATTTGATTATGTGTTGTCTATTAATGCTAGCTATCTTTCTTGAAATTTTATCATAGTTCGCCAATGGAGCTATTTTGTCAGAAGACCGTTCTTCCCTCTTCCCTTATCGTCTTTTCGCGATTCCTCATTTCCCATAGTCTAATTTCGCTTTCTCCCCTTCAGTCACTCCTTCATTCATCTTTCCCTCTTTTTTTACTTATTTTTCAGGTTCCGTGGGGCCATGCGAGCTGAAGTTCCTTGTTCATGGGTCGTGTCAGTACGTCGTTTACAAATCGGTTAGAAAATTTATATACAAAAGAATTAAGTCACTATTAAACAAGAAGAAAAATACGGAGAAAAGTTCTCATCTACGGCGAGGAAATCCTTTTCAGAATATAAGGAGTGTGCCACAAGGAGACTTTTCAATTTGGATGTGGGCACTTGGGGCGCATCACTGGACTTTTTCAGTTCTGCGCCGCTCGGGGTAGCCGCGTGTTCTAGGGCGCCTTGCCGTGGTTCGGGCGCCCCCCCCCCTCCCCCCCCCCCCCCTAGTCGAAGGATCGAGTTCTCCCTCAGCCATGGACGTGTGCGTTGTCCTTAGCGCAAGTTAACTAACTTACGCTAGTTACTAGATTACGTAGTGTGTAAGCCTAGGGACCGAAGACCTAAGCAGTTTGGACCCGTAGGAACCTACCACAAATTTTATATCTTCAGTTCTGCGGGAAGACTAATAAAAATGACAGAAACAGTGATGATTATCTTCGTAGTGGAGATAGCAGCATTCAGTCTCTATAGTTTAGTCCTGCTGGTGTCTCACACACAAAACAATAAATTTCGTTTACTGTGGATGCTTTTTTCCCTGAAGCCAAACTGCAGGTACTGCAAATTATGTGTACTGAGATGTGCTACTACTCACCTATGCATTTCTATCTCAAAACCTTTCAGTACATTGGTAGCAAAGACTTTCTCCACTAATTGAAGTTTCGTCATCTTATCGGAGTGTTTAATCTTTAATAATGTAATAATTAATTTCATTCCTTCTTTACTTGTCTGTTGTAGATTTATGAGATGTAGCTGCCTCGGAACCTTGTTTCATGATCACTGTATATTTATCTCTACCAACAAAATTTTGGTTTAACTTGCTTACTATTGACAAGTGGTTAGTAAATATTTTTTCACAACTCTGGTGGATAACTAATAATAGTACCAATAATAACGACAATAACTACAATAATCATAGTGGAAGACATAAAATGAATTTTAAGGTGTACAAAATACGTGTTTTCTTATACAGCGAGGTTTGGGGAAACGAAATTTAAGTAGACATCACTCGTTAAAAATACCAGGAATTAAG
Organism: Schistocerca piceifrons; assembly: GCF_021461385.2. Taxonomy (NCBI): domain Eukaryota; kingdom Metazoa; phylum Arthropoda; class Insecta; order Orthoptera; family Acrididae; genus Schistocerca; species Schistocerca piceifrons. Next base: position 641,875,178 of record NC_060142.1, read on the forward strand.
AAGGTCTAGGCCGGCCGGAGTGGCCGAGCGATTCTAGGCACTTCAGTCTGGAACCGCACGACCGCTACGGTCGCAGGTTCCAGTCCTTCCTCGGGCATGGATGTGTGTGATGTCCTTAGGTTAGTTAGGTTTAAGTAGTTCTAAGTTCTAGGGGACTGATGACCTCAGATGTTAAGTCGCATAGTGGTCAGAGCCATTTGAACACTGCAACCCAATTTAAAATCAAACAAGTTCAGATGTGTGCACTGTACTTACTGCTCGTGAATCACTTCAATGAAGCACTTCTTACTTCCGAACTGGAAGAAACTGAACAACTTCAGGCTCTTTGCTTTGTGTCCAACCACAAAATTAATAATAAAACTGTGTACAGCACTGTAGTTCCCCTCATGTAGTTACTGCAATGTCGTCCTGTTCATTAATTCTTTTATCTGTTTCGAAACGAGTAATGAAGCAATTCTTGGACTACGGCATGTACCATCAACAACGTGGAGAAGACATTTTCCTGAGTTAGTTCGCATTTGTTGCGTATATGTCTCACTTTTATCATCAGCGATGTACGGGAAAAAACCACAACATATCTGTGTAGTGGGTGAACTATGTGAGAAATCTGTAACCTCCACTGCATTGATGATACTAATTGAGAAAAAGTAATTATTGATAACATATATATCAGTATCAGAGTCTTATAAAATATAATAATAATAATGAACTTTCGAAAATGATTTAGTTTCATGGCTGAAACAGAATTGAATCGTTTAGTTTTCACCCCGCAGAAAATTTCATTTTACCCCTCAGTTGGTAATTATCCCCAGCTTGGGCACCACTACTATTGACGCTCAGATAATTTTAATACATATATGAGAGAAAGTACCATCAAAGTTGTATCCTGAGAATGTCTTTATTCTATCACTTCACTAGTTCCGGCGGCACATTACCGCCATCCTTAGGACCCACCACTGCCAAAAGAGTGTTTGATTTCCTTGACACATTTACTGTGGGATCCTTGTTACTTGCTCACCTCAGATAGCCTTTATCAGGAGTCTATACTCGACACCGTGTTGTCTCCAGTTCCATCACATTGCATTGCACTGGAGATAACAAGATGCTGAGCACAGACTCCAGATGAAAGCTAGTCCACCTGTGCTAGTAACAAGGATCCCACAGTAAATGTGTCAAGGAAATCAAACACTCTTTTGGCAGTGGTGGGTCCTGAGGATGGTGGTAATGTACCGCCGGAAGTAGTGGTGTGATACAATAAAGGCATTCTCAAGATAAAGCTTTGGTAGTACATTTTTCTGATATATGTCATCAGCTGAATCCGTCGTCCATGCAGTAAGATGGACATCCATACGTTTTAATACTGTCATATTAAAAATTGTTATTTCTTAACTAACTATGATTTGAGAAAGGTACTTCCGTCTGATCTAAGGAACGGCCTGAATGATCTAATCAGATCAGATGAAAAGTAAATAAATGAAGAATAAATTAATATTTCAATATGAATGCGAAACTGTGGCCTTAGCAACAGGATATCCACCTTAGTCCAGTAATCTGCGCCACAAAGGACATCCGTCCAATGTCCACAAAAACAAAAGAAATAGAACGCAAAAAAAGTAAAATGTCTTTGATGTAGTTGTACTATAGACAAGTCGCTGTACAGATACATCGGCAATCATTTTAAATGCAAAGAAGGGGTTATGGGACAGTTTTCCCAAAACTGCTTCCTAACCTGATTACAATTCATTATTCAAATTAGACTACCAAATCAGTTAAAATTACTGGCGAAGCATGAAAAAACTGCAAGGAACTGATACAAGCGCCAATGATAGTTTAACTAATAATTCTTCGTTTCAATTCCGAATCGAGGTGAAAGGTGTGTGAAACTTTCCTGTGATCTGATTCCTCTGGTTGACTGTGAGAATGTGAGGACCGCATAGTCAGAAAAGCAAACGTGCCGTAAAACCGTTCTTTCGACGACGATGTCGCGTTGTTGGTTACAGCAGGACGCAACAGGCCGAGCTAGGTAGGTCGTTAACTGGAATTTTGAGGCGCTGTGAAAATAACGTTTCCTAGAAAGATAGAGATCTAAAAAGGGATGGGAAAATATGAGCGAGAGGATTCTAGTGGACTCAGAGGTCGACAATAATTGATGCGTAAGTTTCCTAACGGTATCCGAGATTGCCTCACCAAAATTATGTTTGTGGTGGGTATGAAGACTCGTGAGTGCCTAAGTGCATCACGTATCACTGGCCGAAATGTGGAACCAAACTCATAGTGAGAGATTTTTTTGCTTTCTGCGCCAGTCTCTAAGAGTAACATGTGTATTACTGGTTAATGACAGCAGATTCTTTAAGATGAGGGAAGCAGATAGGTATTATTATTAGTTTCTCGTTGGATGGAACTCGGAAGGTCCACGGTGTTCACTAATGGAAACGCAGTGCCGCCAGAAACAGAAAAAAATTTGAAGGATACGAAACGAATACTTACTGTAATAGCGCCAGAGAGGGAACACTCGGTTTTCAAGTGCACTTCCAGAGGGTTACGGTTAGACTAATGGTCGTCTTGACTGTCACAAAGCGGATCACAGCTGCTGGGGCCCAAGTAGTGACTTCAACTTCCACTGCATTAGTATTTGAAACCGATGGTCAGCGTGCGCAGTATTTGCGAACGACGTGACGATACAGACACGAGGTTATTTGCTGCGAGTTAGAGTCTGGCTGTCCTGAATTAAGTCGTGGACTGAGTTAGTTGAACTTAACATGCGCTAAGCAAGGTTATTGGTGTTCATATTTTCTTTTAATCTGTCACGAATTCAGCAATCAGTGGTGATTTATGCGGACATACAAAACTTTAAAAGTTCATTAGCATTTCCTTTCTAATGCCACCCACCGGTACCAAGGCATTATCATGTATGTTCAATAATCCATTAAAAACATTTTTCACTTAACAGTTACTTCTGTTATCTATTCAATGTTTGGAGGAATGTCTATGCGATTTGGCAATAAAACAAGGCTTTGTTGTGAAATTTAGTTTCAGGGCGTAATTTGATGAAACCGTCTCTCATTATTTCTATCAGTGCTATGGTAAGAGTAATTCATGGGTAATTGGCTCAACCCTGTTCAAGTTCAGATGTTCAATAATATCTGTTACATGACCCTCTTTTAACAATTCTTAATAATCCACATGACATTATGGGGAGCGGTCTGTTTACTGCATGTCACAGGGTTCAGATCTTGATAGCATGACGGGGTTGTACTTAAATCGGGACTGCTGTTCGATAATCCTTCTGAAGCTTTATCACTTTGACAGCATTTATGTTCATTGTCTTAAATATGAATTCTAAATATCTTGTCTGTAACACAGCAGATTCGCGTCACTCTAAACACAAATACAGTAAGCGCTCGTCGAAAGTATATATTGCCGTTTGACAGTGATCTCTTGCTTACTCCGAAATTTTTTAAAAATAAAACTTATACAGAGTACTTTCGTAACGACAGTTCCAATTCTAATCCTTTAGTTCCGATCTGTATGACAAAGGCTGTCACGCTTTTGAAGATTTAGAGTACGTCTTTCATGGTACGAAAGAAGTTTCTGTCCTTTTAAGGAAATCGTCAATGTGTAACCTCCCCCCTCACTTACCGACCTTAATGACAGTGAAAAATGAAACCGCGTGTACCTAATGGGAGTTTTGGAAAAGCAATCGTCACCGAAGTTAACCTGTCGGTAAAGAGGGAGGAAAGGGTTACATCTAAATGAAAGGAAATGTGCTAATGAAACTGGTGGAAATTAATTTTGAAAAGGGGTAAAGTTAATAAGGAAAGTAAATGTGCAGCCGTTACGTTAACAATTAACTATCGGTAATTAGGTATTTGAGATTTGGGGGAAATTACGGTCGCCAGTCCTAAGGACAATTACTATAGTAACTGAAAAAGAAAGGTTTTTACACATATAATTAGCACTAGAAGCGTGGCAACTGAAGGTTGACACGTGTAGTGTGAAAACTGAAAGTTTGTCAGAAGTAATAAATTTCGCTACACTCTGACTCAATTTAGCAAAAGAATTACTAAAACCGGAAAATCGAAAGTTAATTTAGTGACTGAAGTTAATAGTGAGCTTTCTTTCTGAAGCACATCGAAATTCAGTAAAATACGGTTAGTCTTGGACTACCTCAACAATCATTTCAAAAGCTACTTGAATCTACGCAATTTAGAAAGAAGAGATTTAACTTTGAACTTGAATTAAATGATTCTGAACAATTAACAATAGTAAAATTTAGTACGTACCAAGCTGAGCTGCAGTCACAGGTAAGCTAAAATACGGTAACAAAGCTCGCACTCTTAACTCGTGCTTGTGTAATCTGAATATTGTAGCCAGCTATTAATGCCATAATTGAACTTTGAAATTAAAGCAGTGAAAACGAGTTAGCTATATTACTTTAATGCTGGCGTTTGAATTTCAACGACACTCGGGTTCATTTCGGAAAAGGAAGGGACTCTGCTTGGTGATGCAATTGGGACAATGAGCAACAAACGTTCATGCTAAGTTGCTGTAATTATAGTTACGAAAATGGAACAAGATTAAAAGCTGAGGTCTGCCATACAGCTCTAAAACTTTACGTGCGTCCAGTCTTCCTTGTCGGTTGATTGAAGGTTTGAAGCCGTCGGTCGAGGAGGTGGCGACAGTCACTCATTGTCGGCCGTCGCTGTTGCAGAAGCTGGATGTTGGCGCGCCTTCTTCTCGACACGGTCACCAGGCGAAACGGGCTCTTGATGTGCGCCAGCTAATGCTTCCCGTCCGCGACACCATGTCAGAAACTATCATCGCGAGTCGAGCGCAATTACATGCTGCCAAACCCCGAAAGCGCGGCAACTCGCGGGAGCGTCACACAACACCTGCTCCACTCGCTACTCCCGCCAGACTCTGACTGTTCTGCCCGCGCTTCACGCGGCAGAGTTAACACTACCAAAGATCCTACACACTTTGAGTCTTCACACGACCTATCGATGTAATCGTTCGATAGCAGTTTTCCCTAGGCAAGACCCAGCGTAAAAATACAAATAATATTTACGAAACAAACCAATTATACATCGACATAAATGCATAAATATATATACAAACAGTAAAGCAATTACAATATATAAAGAGACAGAAATGTCATATCTTGAGGTAACAAAACAAGGAAAACAAATTATAGTACAATAGATGGAAATAGGAGGATATGCATTTCCGGCGTTACACGTGCCCCACATTGTCTGAGGATGTTCGTGTAACGTAAACAGACTCAGAAAATGTCCCAAAAAAGAAACAGCGGAAATGCATATGCTCAAAACATCAACAAAATTTAGCATTCGTCTAATTAACCATAAATCAATTTTTAGACCATAATAATTGAGTGGAGACACTCCTAATCTTATTCCACTCTGTCATCTTGCACAAAATAAAACAGGTTGACAACATATTAAAATTCATTGAAAACATAGAAAATGGTTTAGCTATTCTAAAATTGTCGAAATTCCCAACAGTATCAAGAAATGGAATACTATTTACAAAATTAATCAGAGTACATGGTCATAAAAACAGGTAGATCAAAATACGCAAATTAATAATTAATTACATAGAATACACATTTTTACATAACCCTTTCATAATTAATATTCTCGTCATGGGAGTCCATTAAACGCTAAACAAGAAAATAACACACATCAGATCGAAAAAAACATAAATATTGACAGTAGAATTCTTTCAGCTGTCCAGGAAGAAAAGCAACTCCACATTCCGTACTCGCGAGTACAAAGGATGCCGACAGCGGCACAAGAGCCAACAGCGGCACAAGAGCCGACAGCGGCTCGCCTCACCAGTATTGTTGCGCCCGCGTGTGCGGCACGCTTGATCTCACTCGCCCTTATGACGGCGTTTCCAGAACGTCCGTTTCACTGAATTCTTTAGGAAAAACTCACTCCCGAGTAATCTCAAGGAGTCCCTTAATACTATCACAGTGGATAACTCAACACTGTCCATCATCACACGCATGTACTAGCCTGAAACTTAAAACAGCGTCTAAGTACATCGGCAATGACTAGTAAATCACATATTTATGAAATCTTACAGCTATTTACAAAATCATATTTACATTCCTTAATCTACTGTGACTCAGCTGAAAACTTAAACTAGCAGCTTGGATTTTTCAGTTGATTAGATCATGATTAAATTGATTTAAATTAAATTGATTAATCAAAATTAATTACTTATTAATTACAACTTCTTTAATGACCTTGGTCAGTCAAAAGCATGGCAATCTAGCAAATCGTTAAATCTTACACTCTATTTTACATACTGTATAAATTACCCATTGTGTGGTATTAATCGATCCTAGGTTGGTACAATTTCAAGTCTACAATATTCCGTAAGCATTTGTGTGAGGTATACCAATGACTTTATATGGTCCATTATAAACAAACTTAAATTTAGAGATTTCATTGTCTATCTCGCTCGATTTTTCATGAGCTATTACAAGTACTAAGTCTCCGATCGCAAACTTAGCAAAACGCGCTTTAGCGTCATGAAGACGTATGCGAGCATCGGCTTTAAGCTTCATTACTTCTCGCAAACGATCTTTTTTCACACCAATACTAATGTTAATTCGTGGAGGGAATTTGATTATCTCTTCCAATTCACTTTCTACACTTTTGTCAATGCCGAAATTCCTCATGTTACGGCAGTTCAAACCCATTCCTACGTCAATGTCATTCGGCCAGTTAACAATGTGTATAGGCTGGTATTGCCTATGCACACCGTCTCCTGCCTCGTCAAAACTAACTATCATTGTTTTATCTTGTGACGTACATGTCAAAGTTTTGCTTTCGCAATTAATCACTGCATGGTATTTTAATAGCCAATCTAACCCGATAATTACTTCCGTAGTTAAGTCTGGCACGACGACAAACTCTTGTTCAAATCGTGCCCCACATATCTCGAAGTTGACAAAAATCTGTTTTGTGACCGGTTTACTGGCCTTCCCAGTAGCACCGATAATTTTCACTCCTGTTACTGGCATAACTACGATGCCAGGTCTGTCTTTCAGTAACTCAAATATTTTCCCAGATACAGCACTCAATTCTGCACCGGTGTCAATCAACACGTTTAGTTTAGGCCGTGCATATTAGCAGACACTACTATCTGTCTACACTTGTCCTCGACTGTTTCTTTATTTTCCCACAGTAAATCCTTGTCTATATCCAGGTCATTCCAGAATAAACCATCCGGCTTTGATCCTAAATCCGGTTTATCTGGCGGCTTTTTCAGCCTCTGTTCACATACAGTTTTAATTTCAACACGTTTGTCCTGAGGCTTAGTCTGTAGCGTCGCCTCCAATACCGAAACCTTTTCCTGTAACTCGTCAACTAGTGAGTGTTTCTTTGCTATCAATACACTAATTGTAACCTTCGTTGATTCCTCTTTAGTCAGATTGATCTCATCTGCCAATCTACCTGGAGAAATGTGCCCAGTAGTATCTGCAATTACTTCCTCTAGATCTGCGCAACCCACACTGCTATCGTCTGACCGTATAATGTCAGCTCTAACCTCATACTCGCTGTAATCTATGTGCTTTTCTACCAATCGTGTCCGGCTATCACTAAAATTTTCGTAATCTTTCTCCTTAATACTCTCGCAATGTTTAAACTGGATGTTCGCGTCGGATGGGTCGGCTACTTCTACCATTACAACTTTCGGTAAAGTCTGCCGGTTAGGGCCAGAACTTTCCGTTACTACTTCAACATTCAACTCCTGCGGGACGAAACACGACGCATCTTGCTCGTGCTCCCCATTAACATCAACTATTTCTAGTAAAGTCTGCCGGTTAGGGCCAGAACTTTCTATCACTTCACAATCACTATCTTCCTGCGGGACGAGACGCGGCAAATCCTGCCCGCGCTCCCCATAAGCACTTCTCCCGTACAGGCCCCTATAATCTCTTAGTTCGTCGTATAAGCGACCGAACTGCCTTAACCAGACCTCATCCCTCTCTGCATCTCCTCGCTCGATGACGGACGTTTTATCAGACACCTGATCTTCTTTCAACACTTGCGAATCATTCTTAAACTCAATCTCCAGTTCCGCTGTGGGTATTACAGCTGCCACTTTATAATCGATTTCCGGAACACTACTTAAATTGTTCTCACTGACAGCGAATGTATTTTCTACTGCCGTGTATACAGCTGATCTACTACTTGTGGGCGCACTCTTTTCTCTTAACACTGGCACACTCTCCCGCCGTTGATTATTCCACACGGAATTTTCATAATGACGATACCTCGGTTTTCTCCTGTTATTGGGCCGCCAAAATTTCTCCACGCCCGCTCGGCCCCTCACCGGCGCGGCTAATGGTTTCCCTGTCTCGTCCCAGCAGATACGCTCCCCGGATGCTGCTGAGGCGGTTCATCACACCCTCTGGCGTTATTACTATTCTGTGAGGCCCGTATCACGTTAGTACGATACTGGTTTCCGTCAATCCGGTTATTATTTGCATTGTACCGATTGTTATTACGGTCCGAACCATTATTGTTATTGCTGCCATGGTTGCGGTATGCATTATTCCCATGGTTATCGTTGGTGTGGTTGCTGTGGTACCCTTTGTTGTTACCACGGCCTCTACCACTGTCGCGATTATTGCGCCAATTGTCCTCGTCCTCCACTCTTTCCAGGAAATCATTTATTGTCCTGTAATTGCTTCCTACGTAGCGTTTTGTATCATCTGGAAGCTTTTTGTAGAGTTCCCAGACTATTTCGGATTCCGTGCGGCGGTCACGCAAATATTCCAACTTGCGGATCCAGCCCTCACAAAACTCCTTCATCGAACCGCGCGAATTCGCATCGAAAGGCCTCGATACGACAAATTCGCGCCAGACACTTTGCTGTTTTTGCTCTGACCAGTATTCAGCCAGAAACAAATTTTTAAACTCGTCAAAAGTCAGGTTCGTAATGTTGAGGTTTAGGCCCCAACGCTTGGCATCACCAGCCAACACATCAATAACCGCATTAATTTTTCTCTCATTAGTCCATGATCTGGGTAAAACTCTTTCACAATTTTTAATGAAATCCGTCGCGTGTATACCGCCTTTTTTCAAGGGGTCGAACCGCTCCTCTTTCGTCAACAATTCCGAACTATGTGCACAGATTGGCACATAGCTCTGTTTTTCGTCAAGTTTCTTTTCTAATTCCGACACTCTCATAATTACTTGGCAAGTGGTTGTCGCAAGCGTTTCCACTTCCCTCTTTTTCTCTTCGCAGGTATTAGCCTGCTCCCTCACTTTAGTGTCTACTTCGGACACTAAAGCCTTTAAAGTTTCCACCTTCTGTTGATCCTCTTTTTTCACTAATTGAATTTGTTCCGTCACCTTATTCTCGATGATCGGAGCAACTGCTTCTCCTACACTTTTCTCGATTCTGCTAATTTCGGAATCAAAACGAGTATTTATGCTCGCAATTTCCGCCTGAACGCCTATCATTTCCTGTTTAAGATTACCGATTTCGGTATTAATTACAACAATATCTTCTTTGATTTTATCAACTTTTGTATTAACAACTCCAACATTGTTGTTAACAACATTAATAGCTTTGTTCTGATTGTCTAGCTTTCGTTCAATCTTTTCAGACTGAGCTTCTTGCTTGGCAGACAGAGCTATAATTTCTGCCGATTGACTCTTGATTTCATTAATCAAAACATTCAATAAATCAGTTAAATTCCCGGAGACTACCGGTTTTACTTCCGTAGCTGGTTCCTCTATATATGTTCCCCCGTATTCATCATCAAGGGGTACAGATTTGATTTTCGCTTCCGATTCCGAAACATTTTCTAAAGTTTGGAATTCCATTTCTGCTCTTTGTTGCGTTTCGGCGGTCGCATCTTTCATGCTAGCCGCCTGCCCCTGAACAATGGGAACCGCCGTGCGCGTTTCCCACTGTTCGACCGATTGTTCCGTATCCAAGTCTACCAAATTTTGGTAATTGTTACCTTCACTCATTTTAATAATTTTCAATATAAATGCCAAACTTCAAATATAATTAGGATTACTCCCACTACTTATTCTCGCTGACGTAACGGCCTGTACGTAACCAGTACTTTGTTACGAGATTTGCACAATGCAAAATTCGTGTCCAGAACAACCTCAAATCCGAAGATTGTCCTGTCACCAGGTCGCCACGTGTAACCTCCCCCTCACTTACCGACCTTAATGACAGTGAAAAATGAAACCGCGTGTACCTAATGGGAGTTTTGGAAAAGCAATCGTCACCGAAGTTAACCTGTCGGTAAAGAGGGAGGAAAGGGTTACATCTTAATGAAAGGAAATGTGCTAATGAAACTGGTGGAAATTAATTTTGAAAAGGGGTAAAGTTAATAAGGAAAGTAAATGTGCAGCCGTTACGTTAACAATTAACTATCGGTAATTAGGTATTTGAGATTTGGGGGAAATTACGGTCGCCAGTCCTAAGGACAATTACTATAGTAACTGAAAAAGAAAGGTTTTTACACATATAATTAGCACTAGAAGCGTGGCAACTGAAGGTTGACACGTGTAGTGTGAAAACTGAAAGTTTGTCAGAAGTAATAAATTTCGCTACACTCTGACTCAATTTAGCAAAAGAATTACTAAAACCGGAAAATCGAAAGTTAATTTAGTGACTGAAGTTAATAGTGAGCTTTCTTTCTGAAGCACATCGAAATTCAGTAAAATACGGTTAGTCTTGGACTACCTCAACAATCATTTCAAAAGCTACTTGAATCTACGCAATTTAGAAAGAAGAGATTTAACTTTGAACTTGAATTAAATGATTCTGAACAATTAACAATAGTAAAATTTAGTACGTACCAAGCTGAGCTGCAGTCACAGGTAAGCTAAAATACGGTAACAAAGCTCGCACTCTTAACTCGTGCTTGTGTAATCTGAATATTGTAGCCAGCTATTAATGCCATAATTGAACTTTGAAATTAAAGCAGTGAAAACGAGTTAGCTATATTACTTTAATGCTGGCGTTTGAATTTCAACGACACTCGGGTTCATTTCGGAAAAGGAAGGGACTCTGCTTGGTGATGCAATTGGGACAATGAGCAACAAACGTTCATGCTAAGTTGCTGTAATTATAGTTACGAAAATGGAACAAGATTAAAAGCTGAGGTCTGCCATACAGCTCTAAAACTTTACGTGCGTCCAGTCTTCCTTGTCGGTTGATTGAAGGTTTGAAGCCGTCGGTCGAGGAGGTGGCGACAGTCACTCATTGTCGGCCGTCGCTGTTGCAGAAGCTGGATGTTGGCGCGCCTT